>NW_027069759.1:866540-867758 GCF_002906115.3 Quercus suber | reverse complement strand
TTTTTTTTTTTTTTTTTTTTTTTTCTAACCGTTGGATAAAAAACTAGAGAAAAAAAAAAGGTCAGGGATGGATTAAACGGCACAGGCATGGCTTAAACGGCAGCTGCTATTTTATAGGTCTGAAATTACTGTGTTGCTCCTAAATGTATGTGTGAGCTAAAAAAATAGTTTGTGCCCTTTTTGGTCTTTTTATCATCAATTCTAGGGGTTTCCCACAGCTTGCCCACACGGTTTGACTAAAATTACTGGGTTGCTCCGAACCTCATATGTGAGCTACAAAAAAGTGGGGCTCTTTTTAGTCTTTTTTGTGGCCAAAATGGAAAATTAATCCTGATTTTCAAACATTATAATTAGTAGACTATGTTTTCAAACTATATTTTTTACTAGCATTTGAAGTTTAAAAGACTCGATTTAGGTTCTATAAATCGAGTCTCAAATAGGGGTGTGTGCGGTTCGGTAAGGGCGGTTTTTTTCCAAATTTATTACCGAACCGATAGACATCGGTTTCTTAATAATTGGAACCGATGCACACCGCCTAGGGTCGGTTTTCCAACCTATAGCGTTGCGGTTTTTTGCGGTGCGGTTTAGTCAGTTTGGTCGATTTGAAATATTAAAAATTCTATTTGTTTTTTTAATTAACAAATAGAATTTTTAACAAATAGAATTTGTTTTTTGATTAACAAATAGAACTTTTTGATTAACAAATAGAATTCTATTTGTCTCCCCTCCCTAAGAATCAAAATGCACTACTTTTACTACCACCACAACCACCATCTATTCTTCATTTAACATACATAACAATCAAAATGCAGAAAAAAAATATGTTAGCAGACTTAAACTTATAATTGATTTGATTAACAATTAAAGTGTTAATTTTGGTGGGTTTCTTCTCTACTTAAACTCTTAAAGGCTACTACAAACTTCATAACTCAATTAAATTTTTATCTCAACTCCATCTCAGCCATTACTAATACAGCTCCATATATATTCTAGCTTTGAGAGTAAAAGAAAGAGAAAAACCAACCATTATTAAAGAACCGGGTTTCATTTGTTCAAACTTTGTTGTGACATAGACTCACAAACAGAGAGAGAGAGAGAGAGAGAGAGAGAGAGAGAGAGAGAGAGAGAGAGAGAGAGAGAGAGAGAGAGAGAGAGAGAGAGAGAGAGAGAGAGAGAGAGAGAGAGAGAGAGAGAGAGAGAGCGGCGGGGGGCGGGGGG
>NW_027069759.1:847223-858034 GCF_002906115.3 Quercus suber | reverse complement strand
TTTTTTATTAGATTCCAAATCAAACCAAACATATAAATAATTACATTCTCAAACATCTAGATTGCCAAGCATTATATTTCTAGGGATCTAGATGTCGAGATGATGTAGATTTCCCAGTATCAAATGCCACCTCATAGTAAACAGATATTCATGATAGCTACTCTAAGTTTAAGTACATGGTTCCATGCTTCTTCAAATTGAAATTCTATCATAATTTTCTCACTTAAAGGGCAGCACATGCAAGGCATGTGCATCCCAATTAGTGTTGGACAAATGAGTAAAATTTCAGATTGGGATAATAAATGAAATGAGGATTTTTGCACATTTTTTGAAAACTGAGAAGATAAAATAGAGGTTAAAAATAATGGAATGATAAAATAGAAATTAAAACCATAAATAAAAGTAAAATCGAAATCAAAGTTAACACGATAGATGAGAGAGAGATTGGAGAGTTTATGCGCATCCTTTATGGCTTGTTTGAAAGTTTAGAGAGGGAGGAGAGTAAAGGGGAGTAGAGGGGAGGGGAGTAGTGGGGAGGAGAGTAGAGGAGAATGATTCCCCTCTACTTTGTTTGGATGTTTTTAAAATTAGTAAGGGGGAAGGAAGTAATTAGCCCTTCCCCTTGTGTAATTTTGTTAATATAATAAGGGTAAATTAGGTAATTTACTTAGTCAATAGTTTATGTACTCTATTCTCCCTCCAAATCTCTCCAATTTGGGGGAATTAAAAATGGGGGGCTAGAGGAAGTTGAAACCCCTCCAAACTCCTCCCCCTCATTTCTTAAAAAACTTCCAAATAAGGTAATTGGATTACTCTCCCTCCCTCTACTCTACTCCCCATTCATTTTTAAACATCCAAACAGGCCATTAATTTATTTATCATTGGGAAGTTTGTTTCATTGGGAGGACGCTTGTGCAACGTGGTATGCATCATAATTGAGGGACAAAAGTATCATTTTATCACATCCTCTTTTACTTCAAAATTAATTTTCCCTATAACATTTAGAATGAGGACTAATAATTTAATGAGTTATATGATTTAATATATGACAAACTTCTTCCAACTTACTATATAACAATTTAAATGACCATCCGTGTATACTTGAGTCACATAATCAATTAATGAATGATGTAGATTGTTCAAATAATTTAATTATACATGTGATTTAATATTGTATGAATTGCTACATAACTAATTGAAGTAGGTGCTTCCATACCAATTTGGAAATAAGCTCTATCCAAAATAAATTATCCTCAAATTAACATAAAATAACAAGTATAAAAGAATAAATAGTGATAATTTCATTGCCAACCCAATGAGAAATTTTAAACTTCTTCCAACTTACTATATAACAATTTAAATGACCATCCGTGTATACTTGAGTCACATAATCAATTAATGAATGATGTAGATTGTTCAAATAATTTAATTATACATGTGATTTAATATTGTATGAATTGCTACATAACTAATTGAAGTAGGTGCTTCCATACCAATTTGGAAATAAGCTCTATCCAAAATAAATTATCCTCAAATTAACATAAAATAACAAGTATAAAAGAATAAATAGTGATAATTTCATTGCCAACCCAATGAGAAATTTTAACCAAAATCATATTTTCAATATGAGTTCAATAAGTCAGTGTTTTCCCTAAAAATCTAATAGGCTGGATTAGGGGTGGTAAAATTGGACACGACCTGCGAATCTAGCACGACACGATATAAAATTAGCAGGTTATGAGTTAAAATTTAATGGGTTAGTATTATATTCGAGTTGACATGACTAACCTGTTTAATAAATGGGTTACGTTAATGCCCAATATATGAAACCCGTTTGACTTATTTGCCCCTTTTACTTAAATGACAATTTACCAATATAACTCTTAAATTCTAAGTATATAAACTTATTAGTTGTTATAGTTTATTTTCTTTAACATATTATGAATGATTATTTGTAATATTAAGATATGTTTTAATTTTGAATGATTATTTGTGATACAATTACTCATTAGTTTTGAATTTTATATTAAAAATATTTATTTTTTTTGGTTTTTCATATTCATTTGGTTAATACTATTTCTTTTTTCCATTTTAATAAAATGTGATAAAAAGGTTGACATGATTGCCCCGTTTAATAAATACGTTGTATTAGGGTTGAGGAATCTTGACCATTTAATAAATATGTCAGCTTAGTGTTGACTCATATAATCGAATACTCATGAGTCGATATAACACGAACCTGACACGCGAACACAAATCGATCATGCCCCATTGTGCTGAATTGATAAGGCCTCTTAAGTTGTTCACTTATTTCTATGAAGTTAATTTTGAATCTAAAACTAAGAAAGTAATACCATTATCTTATTAGCTAAACCAGTTAAAGTATCTTTTTTTCTCTCTTCTTTTTTTTTTTTTTTTTATTTTATAGACTTTTCTTCCCCACATGTATTTCATTTTCAATCTTTGATGGCAAATCATTACAGAACCTCACGCCACCACTTCATCATCAATCCTTTTCTATAAACAATGTCCTTTGAGTTCTCCTTTTTGGTTTTTAGGTAGGAGAAGAAAACAAGGGGTGTGATGTGGGGGACCTTACTCTCATATATAATAATGACAGAGCTTGCTAGCCATTTGTAAGTATCATTGAGGACATGAAGCTATTTGCCCTCGTTCCTAGGGCGGAGGGCTTCATGATCTACACCTAATAAAAGCATACTCACAACTGGTATACTCACAACTGGTTAAGAAGCTCACTCCATTGAGAAAGATGACCAGGCAGTCTCTCAAAAGCTACATGTATCAAGTCCCTTCTCAAAAATTCACCCCCAAAATATATATATATATATATATATAAACTAAAATACCTTTAGAGTATCAAATGAGAATGCATATAATTTTTACTTATTAAATTTGGAGAATATTTAAATCTTTTTATGATTGCTTATTGCTTATTAGTTGAAAGTGACCCATTTGTGGCCACTTATCAAAAAAATATTTAAGTTAGTTAAAGACTTAAAAGTATGATTGTACCTAAAAAAAAAATTTGTGAATCTTTAAAAAGTTATACCTAACAAAGTAACAGATAAGTTAAAAAGAAAAACCCAATGACAAATGGTTATTAATTAAGAATATTTGAAGGGGGAAGGCTCTCATAGCTTATCTGATTAACACTTTCTAGTATTTTTAATAAAAGCATTTAATCAATTACAAAAAGCTTTTTTTTTTTTTTTGGGATAATTTTATCGTTACAATTGGGAAGAATAATTTAAATTTTGGAAGACTTATGGTCTATTTGGAAGTTTAAAAAAAGAGGGGAGTAAAGTAAAGGGAGGGAGAGTAATTCCGTTATCTTGTTTGGAAGTTTTTTAAGGAAGGAGGGGGAGGGGTTTCAACTACCTCTAATCCCTCATTTTTAATTCCTCAAAATTGGAGAGATTTGGAGGGAGAGTAGAGTAGATAAATTATTAACCAAATGAATTCTCTAATTTACCATTTCTAAATTAACAAAATTACAAACTGATTATATAAATAATCTTTGTTTGTTTTTTTAGAAAATTTAAGGTGAATGAAAAAAAAAAAGAAAAAAGAAAAAAGAAAAAAGAATCTCACTATTTCACTGACACTAAAGCTAAACAACCCCCCCTGATCTAGCAACATTTACACTACACTCCCCTCTACATCACTTCGTTTGTTTCTCGAGAAAAATTAAAAAAAAAATGATATTAAAAAAAAACATTGGTGAAGATACTCGTCCACGCACCGTCGC
This sequence comes from Quercus suber, assembly GCF_002906115.3. Lineage (NCBI taxonomy): Eukaryota > Viridiplantae > Streptophyta > Magnoliopsida > Fagales > Fagaceae > Quercus > Quercus suber. The sequence goes on along the minus strand of NW_027069759.1, from coordinate 854,265 downwards.
GTAACAAAAACAAGCCACCGCTATCTTGGTGTTTGGCAGACCCGTGAGGCCCTTCACCTCCACACCCACTCTTTGTGGTTCATGCGCTGTTCAAGGTGCTATTAGCTTGTAGATCGGAGAGTGGTTGTTGGGTTTGAGAGTGGAAGAGTCTCGGCAAGACCTTGGTTCGGGTTTAGAAGAGAGCTGGGTTTCTGTTAGGACATATGCATTTTCACTTGTTAAGAACATATGTAATTTGTTTATGTAAATTGGCTAATCCTTTGACTAAACGCACTCTACTTGTAATTGGATAGTTTTAGGTGTTTTTAATACTTCAAGAAACAAGGTTTCAAGATCAAGTGTTGAAGTCATCAAGTCTATCCAAGAAAAACAAGCTGAAGTGCAAATTCATTAAAGCTCGACACCTGCTCGATAGCTCCTCGACACCTTACTATCTGTCAAGATTTATAAAATCAGATTTTCTAATCTGATTTCTTAGGATCTGTGAATGTGTATTTGGGCATTCTTTTCTCCTAACTCTAGACATATAAAATGATTATTTTAAGAGCCATCAAATGGTGCACAAGTTGCAAAAAAATATTGAGCAAACTCTATTCAAGAAAATTATGATCGAAAACAAAGTTCTTGACCTAGTTCATCTCTTCTGAAGAAGTTGCTGTGTATTTGCACCAAAGGGTTTTGTGACTAAGCATCTTTTTGATCTTCATCGTGTAAGATGAATTGAAGAACTTTGCAGCCAACCTTTCCTTCAAAGTTGGTGTTGAAGTTGCGTACTGAGATTCTCGCATTGGTTAATCACGTACTTGGGAGTCGTGCATCAAAGGTGGGAACTGTCACTACAGAACAAGTCCAATTAGGTATTGGGGTAAGGGTTCAACTGTAGGTTGGTAAGGTATTTGGGATTCTCTTACTTGTAATCGCTTGTTGTAATAATAGTGGAGTTTCAGGAGTGGTGACTTGAAAATCACTCAGTAGGGTTTTTGCCGTTAGGTTTTTCCCCATTTGTAAATAAATCACTGTATCATTTAATTTCCACTGCATATTTAGTTTTTAGTGATTTGTTTGTGCTACCACGCGTTTGCATGATAAATTGATTAATTAATAACTTGGCTAATTAATCAATTAATTTCTATCACAATGGGTCAATTCAGTTTGTGACCTATCAGTTTCAATCGTGATTTCAGAGTGGGATGACCTGTAAGGAGATTGAGAAGCACCCTCGTGGTGTTCGTTGTTTGTCACGGTGGAGCAAGGAAGCTCCACTTGGGTTTAGATTGGAGAGGGAGATGAGAACTTTAAGAGAGCTTTAAAGAGGGAGAGCTCGGTGAGGGTTCTTGATGAGGAGCAATCTGCCGCCTGTGGTGGCAACATTGATCTGTGATGACGAGCTCAAGCCATGAAGGTCCGATGGAGGCTCGATTTGAGAGAGTTTTAGAGATTAGAGAGAAAGCTTGGCTTTAGGGTGAGAGATAGGGAGCCCGGTGAGAGTTTTTGGTGAATTTGCAATGCTCTTGCCTGGTTTAAAGAAAATTTATTTTTATTTTTATTATAATTTTTTTTTATAATAGTTAATTGTAGTTTTATATTTTTATTAGTGGTATTTGATGGAATGAGAATGTTGATTAAATAATTATTTAATTTAACAAATTAATCATAGACTAATATTGCAAGTTCATTTTTAAATAGGAGTAAATTTGTTTATTTAAATCATTTCCTCTCATTTTCATCTTAATTTTTAAAACATCCAAACAAGAGGAAGGACTAATTACTCTCTTCCCCCTTACTAATTTTAAAAACATCTAAACAAGGTGGAGGATAACCATTCCCCTTTACTTTCCTCCCTCTCTAAACTTCCAAACAGGCCATTAAGTATTCACTATATGCAATTTTTTTTTTCACATATTGTGGATCTTATAGAATTTATGTATCATGAATGCGATAATGCATATTTTAGATGCATTTGATAATTTTTAATTTTTAACGATTGAATACACTTACACGGGGACACACAACACTCACAAAAAAAAGTGATGAATATACAATCAATTATGTACATCTACATGTGCAGCCTTTAATTTGGTCCATGGAGCTAATATCTGGACCAAAGACTTACTGATCAAGAATGTAGGCCAAGAAACTTGTTCAAAATAAATCAACTAGGTTAAGGAATAATATGTGCAAAAAAAAAGATGAAAAAGCAAAAAAGCAAGTGTACGCACCCAATAAGAAAAACCATTTTAAAAATTGTTTTCTATCTATCTTTCTCTGTTTTATTAAAGTAATTATCTTATGAGCCCATTCTATGGAGCAACCAATGAGATACTGCCTTGTTGCTTTGGGAGTGGGGGGAATGGATAAACCTTTCAAATATTGGAAAAAAGGAAAATAATAAGATAAGAAAGTGGGGGCTAAGAGAGAATAATTCCCACACATCATATCAGTAATTAGCTTATCTGCAAGTGTGCAACCCTTACTGATTGAAAATGAGTAGTAGAATCATCTTCAATGAAGAGTTTAAGACCACCAATCTTTTTGTCAATTATTGGAGAGTGGAGATAAATGATAAATCTCATCCAGAATAATTTGTTGTGAAGTAGATTCTCACACTATCTGCTAAAAAATGCATGGCTGTCAAGCTTAGGGGGTACGTATGTACTGCTAGAAAGCAAACACTTTAGATAATTTGTCATTTCGTTTCTGGGTTTGCTAAATGAAGTGACACGAAATTTAACACAAAGCTTCAACATTCAGGCCCCAATACCCAGAACTCCAGCTATCCTTCTGTACTGTTACACTTGCTAAAATCTCTTCCAACTGCTTGCTCTACCTCAAGGCATATGCTAGTACACAACAACAAATCGATCAAAATTCAAATGCCTGCTGACCTGTCTGTTGGTTATAATACTGCAAACATGGCTTATGTCAGGGACCCCCCCCCCAACCACACACACAACCCATAGCAGAAAAAAAAAAAAAAAAAAGTAAGGGTGAGATGGGTTGAAGGTATCGACGGCTGGCGGCGTGGGTCTGAGGTTAATTGGCAACTTGGGATGGCTAGTGAGTTGGTGACGTCGAGCTTAGAGAGACCAGAGTTGAGAGACCGGAGTTGAGAGAGTGAGCTTGAGAGACCGGAGTTGAGAAAGATGAGCTTCAGATGAGGTGAGAGTAAATGAGAGAGAGAGGCACAGTGTGATAAAAGAATGAAAAAGAGAAGAAGGAAAGTTGTATTATTTTAATGGTCGGCTAAATAAAAAATTATTATTATTTTTAGCTTCAAACTATAGTGCACATCTATTATAGATGTGCACTGTAGCAATGGAGCTAAAAAAAAAAAAAAATTTAGCTCCATTGTGGAGCATAATTTTAGTGTCTAAAGAGCTAAAATATGACAATATACAATGAATGCTGTATTAATTTTAAATTCACCATTCACGTGAAACGTGAGAGGGGAGAGTCCTAGCTCATTTAGTCGTCTCCTTCACTAAAAGCTATGTTCATAGATCTTTAGCTTCAAGCCACTCGGTCCTATCAAAATTTAGGTGCAAAAGTACAGGCGACACATGCGATCCCGCCAATCTTGTCCAGCATATTCTTCTCTATAGAATATACCCAATCCCGTACAATCCTCACCCAATCACGTTTCGCCACCTCACCTTATTACGTGACTCTACCTCCACATCATCACCCGCAAATCTCGTCAACAAGTACATCCATCCCACGTGGCTACACACGTGTACAATCCAGGAAGAAAAAGAAAACCACACACACAATACAATTCTAGTTCATTCTCAGCATTTTCTCGTTCTTTCTCACAGAGAGGGAGAGAGAGAGAGAGAGAGAGAGTTCAATTCTTTCAAGCCCTAGAAATTTTCAAAGAACGAAGAGTCAGCCATGGAAAGCGAGAATCGAGCAACGACGTCGTCTTCTTCTTCGTCGAATTCGAGCGCGTTCTCTTTCATATCCAAAGGTTGGCGAGAGGTTCGTGACTCGGCGGACGCGGATATCCAACTCATGCGCCACCGAGCCAACTCGTTCAAGAACTTAGCGACGTCGTTCGACCGAGAGCTTGAGAATTTTATCAACTCGGCTTCGACTTCGTTTTCTGTGCCGGCGATTCGATCGCCTCCGGCGGAGATCGATTTCGTGAAGAGGCTCCAGCCGAAGCTCTCGGAGTTCCGGCGGGCGTACTCGTCGCCGGATTTCAGCAAGAAGGTTTTGGAGAAGTGGACTCCGAGGTCGCGGCTTCGGATCGATTTATCGGCGATAAGGAACGCGATTGTGGCGGAGGTGGAGGATGGGGATGGAGTTGTTGATATCGGTAGGGTTAGGAAGAGGAACGTGGTGAGTTTCAGAGAGTTTTGGGGGGTGTGGAAAAGTGAGGCTGAAGGAGACGAAGCAGCACAGTCTGGGGATTGGGAGCCAATTCGTGTGTTGAAGATGAGACTCAGAGAGTTCGAAAAGCGAAGCTCTTCGGCCGAGATTTTCAGTGGGTTGAAGAACAGCGAGTTTTTGGAGAAATTGAAGTCAAGCTTGGTATGTTCTATCTTTCTTTGTTTTGAGCATGAATTTCTATAAAATATTAGTTGTGTTTATTTTATTGTTAATAAGTCGGTGCTGTATTAGTGATTCAGTGGAAAAATTGAAACAACGAGTGAAGCAAAGCTATGGAAAGTTGAGCTTATGATTTTTATAGAGCTAATGAAGTGTAGCATATTCACTTGAGTATACTTGAAAATTTTTCAATATATCATTCTGGGTCCAATGAAATTTATAGGTATAGGAAGATGTCTTGTCAAATAGATATTTTTTTCTTTTGACTATATTCAAATTGTTACTACTACAAAGAGATTTGAAAGCTTTTGGGTATGCATGGGTTTCCAATTATTCACCTGAGAACTTCAAAGTCGCTTAGAACATCAAATTCGGGGTTCAGATGGTTTTGTCTTATTGGTAAAAGTTAGCTTTTGAAATTTGGAGCTAGAGAGAGGTTACCGATTAAAAGGGTGTATTGCTCTTTTATTCTCAATAGTCATGTGATTGTTAACTAATTTATAGTTGATGGTGGTGTGTTTAATTATTTTAGTTGTATAAAGCCAGGTTAGACCCAGCAAAAGTGGAAGCTTTGGGTTCGACCTATTTTAAAGGCATGTTAGAACAAAAAATGGAGAAAAAGTATATCGATGGTCATATTGGTTAGTTCCCATGTCCTCTCTAGGTGCAGTTTCAGGGTTCTTGCTATGAGCTTCCACACTTGTTACATGTGTGTAATATATGTTATTATGGGAGCTGCAGAACATTTATAGACACAGAAATGTGTATTAAGTTGCATTAAATCACTTGAAGCTTTATAAAGAAGTATTAGTTGTATCCTGTGACATATGCACTCATCATAAGATGTAGATCCTCAACCAAGTGTTCAACCATGGAGCTAATGCTACCACCTGGCAAAGGAGGTTTTTAGCTTTTTATTCTATTTTATTTTATCTTAAAATTACGTGGCAAGTGGTGAATGTTATACGTCTTGTCTATGATGCCATGAGAGGTTGTTTTTATTATTTAATTAAAGCTTTTGCGAGGATTTCGGAACTATACAAATGTTATTGTTATACTTTGACTACTTAATAAGTGGATTGTCTCTTGTGGATGAGTTGTTAGACATGTCTCTTTAACTTGTACAAAGTTACCTATAGCTTTTTGAATAATTCTTTCTAGGGGCTTGTATATATTCTGTGGTTGTTGTACGCTTTCTGTCTAAAGTTGTTAATGTGTGCATAGAGACTTAAACCCATATATAATATATCCATACATCACAACATCTGATATTTATATATATAATTTTTTTTTTTTTTTGGTTGCAGAAAGCAATTTGTAAGGAGTCTCAGGAGTCGAAGGTAGGTTCATGTGGATGATTTCTCTTCGCTTCATGTGTTAATAAGCAACATGCTTTTCACAAATTTTATACGAATCAAGCATTCTATCTTCTTCTTGAGTCTTCCTCAAATATTTTTGTGCTATCTTTAGTGGTATGCAGTTTGAGGTTTGGAATTCTAATTGGATTAAATGGGAGGCCTCCTATGTAGAAAATCATGAAATTCATGTAGTGAAGTCCTCGCTTTTATCCAATTCGAATGGTTCTTTTCAATTCCCTGCTGCCAAACATAGTGATCATTCTTATATTTAAAGCATCATTGAGTTGGTATGCTTTTTTCCATACCATAGCTGTCACATTTCATGCAGCTTTTCTGAACTATACTTTAGTAGTGACAATGGAGGGTACTAAATTGTTTGAGGTGCTGCAAAAATGGAGCCTAAGGACTCTAGTACTGTGGAATGCCATTTTGTGCATCTGGTGGCTATGATAAGGATCCTCCTATTTTTCATTTCTTTATGTAACCTTGCTAGAAGAATCTTTTGTATGCATTGGATTTTGAAACCTGTTTTTTTGGATAAAAATATTGCATCCAAGTTTTTAGAGTTGGTTGTTTCAAAAAGCGAGTCAATTATAAGAATTCCATTTTGTTTTATGCACTTACTTTTCAGTTATAGTCTTGCAGACTTGCAAGTATTTGAATGCATCTTATCTAATCGATGTGTCAGCTGCATCATACCTTGCATGTCCATACGTTCATGTGTTTGAAGACAAAAATAATGTTGTTGAGCAATACAATATTCATATCTGAAAAACTAAACAACACTGTGCTCAAGGGCATTTCTAAAATTTTAACAATGGTAAGCTACACTCTACACTTTTCTGTTTGTGTTGGCGTTAGGGAATTTGTTTTGTGGTCATGAGACTGCTTAGGTTCCAGCTGCAAGCCTGGGCGTGTTTACACCCCATTAAAACACCGGTCAAAGATTTGGACTGTGGTTCCGGGGTGTCTAATGTGGTTAGTTTGGCAGGAATGCAATACCTGCACCTTTGAAGATAAAGAGAGATCTTTAGATCTCTTAAAATCTCTTCTTTGGTACTCTGTTTTAGTGGTGAACACGTACCTTTTTTATCAATAAAATTTCTACAACCTATTAAAAAAAAAAAAAAAAA
>NW_027069759.1:821377-836686 GCF_002906115.3 Quercus suber | reverse complement strand
TTTGGCCCCCCCCCCCCCCCTCCTCTCTCTCTCTCTCAATTTATTTGGCTTTTTTGTTGTTATTTTTTTCCTTTTCAAAATTTGGATTTATTTTTTCTTTCTGAAAATTTGGGTTTTTTTTTTCTTTGTTTTTGTTTGCAGACTCTTTGCTTATATTTGGGAATCGCATAGTTTTTGTAAAATGAATGTTGAGAGTTATATAATTTTTATGAAATGAATGTTTTCTTTTTTCACCTTTAAGCTAAACTATTTGCCATTATCCAAAAACAAGTTAAACTATTTTCTTTTTCATGTGATTAATTTGATTTTTTTTTCTTTTAAAAATACTAAGTATTTTAACACACACGCAGAGAGGGGAGAATGTTTTAAAGAATTGATTGGATTTTATGAGTAAAAAATATATGCCACATATTTAATTATTGCATGATATTTGATCTTTCTTTTTTCTTTTTTCTTTTTTTGAGAGAATAAAATTTAGTCTAGATAGATTGTGGAGAGAGAGAGAGAGATTCCTTTTTCTTTTTTGGAACATTGTAATTGCAAACTTATTGTGATTTTTATAGAGCACTATTCAAAAAGCTCTCGTATTTTCTTTTCTTTAAGAATTTTAAAAAATTATTGAAGTAGTCAAACTGTTTTAGTTTGATCAGAATTCGGAATAATGAAATGTTTTGGTATAGAATAATATCAATATGCTGTTTCGTGTTTACTGCTATTGATATACTTACATACATATTTAGATGCTTCTATGTATTTATATATTTACAAGTTTAATTATAATAATCATTGAAATCAACATATTTTATAAGCCCAAATATTAGTCTAATATAATAAGACAACATATCTTAGCTTAAATAACATGTTTCATTTCATTTTATTTATTTTTTTAATTTTTAACATTATTTGTTGTTTTTTACTATACCAACCAAAACAATAATACTCGTCGAAATACCCAAAAAATCACTAATACAACTTAGGGGTGTGCGCGGTTCGGTAGGAGCAGTTTTTTTTTAAATTTATTACCGAACTGATAGAGATCGGTTTTTTCATAATTGGAACCGATGCACACCACCTAGGGTCGGTTTTCCGACCTATAGCGGTGCAGTTTTTTGCGGTGCGGTTTAGTCGGTTTGGTCGGTTTGAAATATTTAAAAAAACTCTTTTTTTAATAATAAAAAAATTGGGCTTTCAAGCCCAATATCAATATATCAACTTGTTCAAGAAACCTATGCCAAATAATGTATTTTTTCATTTCAAAATGATCACATAATGATCCAAAATTTCAAACTTGTGCAAAATTTCACATAATGATCCATAATTTCACTTTGTATATAATATAATATCTTCATGCATTGGCTTTAGGATGCACTTCGGTTGCACTCTATCTCCTCATAAGGTAAGCATACTAAATACAATATATAATATATATATTATATTATATTCAACTGAAGTGCACCCTACGGCCTACACATAATATAAGCATTCAACCTTAATATAATATTATATTTATATATGTAAGCAGGCAAGGCTGCAAGCAGCTACTTCTTGTTCCATCAAACAATAAAAAAAGGCAAGTAGCTACTTGGAGTTGGACCCCCCCCCCCCCCCCCCCCAAAAAAAAAAAAAAAAAAAACTCTAACACATTACATACATGGCTTAAAAATGATAAAAGACTAATTGTCCTAAAAGTTTAAACTATTGGGAAATTGTAAATTTAATTATTTAACCACAATGCCACATAATTCTAATACTCTTCCTCATGTATGGACTCAAATCACCTTTTAATAGGTGAAACTCAACATGTGAGATTTAAATGAGAGGTAAAGTAGAGGAAATATAGATTGAATTTATGATCTCTTGCTCTAAATACCATGTTTTATTACCGTCCCAAAAAGCTTGCAATCTCTAAAATATGAGCAATTTGAACAATAAATCTAAGGACACAAAATTATCACATTTTTTTTTATACTATTTATGTGGTATGTTATAATTTTTATGTGTATCGCGGAATGTCGTAAATGGTACATAATCAAAATCCTGTCAATAATAAATCAATGTAAAAGTGATGTTGCTTTAATTATAACTAATAAATCAATTGTGAACACTATTACAAAAAAAAAAAAAAAAATGTCCCTAATATTTATCATCATAATAGGCCAGGTTTTTTTTTTTTTTTGAGAAGAAATTTTTTTTTAATAAATGAAATAATTAAATATATTATGAGACCAATGGGCTGAGAATGTGCTCCCTATCAAATTCCCCATTTTACTCTTTTGTTGCTTTCTTCTATTGGGCCGGAGAGCCCATATACAAGATCCCCAACCCCAAACACAAATGGGTCGACCCGAAGCCCACTTCTTGTTCTGCTAAACCTTCAATCTGGACAAGTACGTAAAGTTTCGGATCCATTACAACAAAAAACCCAAAAACTACCGATTAGGGTTTCTTTCTGCGCTCACAATCAATCTCTGTAAAACCAAGCTTCTGAACTCATCGTCGCCGCCATGGTTCGCTTTTCTAAACCTTCTCATTTATAGGTATAGGAAGATGTCTTGTCAAATAGATATTTTTTTCTTTTGACTATATTCAAATTGTTACTACTACAAAGAGATTTGAAAGCTTTTGGGTATGCATGGGTTTCCAATTATTCACCTGAGAACTTCAAAGTCGCTTAGAACATCAAATTCGGGGTTCAGATGGTTTTGTCTTATTGGTAAAAGTTAGCTTTTGAAATTTGGAGCTAGAGAGAGGTTACCGATTAAAAGGGTGTATTGCTCTTTTATTCTCAATAGTCATGTGATTGTTAACTAATTTATAGTTGATGGTGGTGTGTTTAATTATTTTAGTTGTATAAAGCCAGGTTAGACCCAGCAAAAGTGGAAGCTTTGGGTTCGACCTATTTTAAAGGCATGTTAGAACAAAAAATGGAGAAAAAGTATATCGATGGTCATATTGGTTAGTTCCCATGTCCTCTCTAGGTGCAGTTTCAGGGTTCTTGCTATGAGCTTCCACACTTGTTACATGTGTGTAATATATGTTATTATGGGAGCTGCAGAACATTTATAGACACAGAAATGTGTATTAAGTTGCATTAAATCACTTGAAGCTTTATAAAGAAGTATTAGTTGTATCCTGTGACATATGCACTCATCATAAGATGTAGATCCTCAACCAAGTGTTCAACCATGGAGCTAATGCTACCACCTGGCAAAGGAGGTTTTTAGCTTTTTATTCTATTTTATTTTATCTTAAAATTACGTGGCAAGTGGTGAATGTTATACGTCTTGTCTATGATGCCATGAGAGGTTGTTTTTATTATTTAATTAAAGCTTTTGCGAGGATTTCGGAACTATACAAATGTTATTGTTATACTTTGACTACTTAATAAGTGGATTGTCTCTTGTGGATGAGTTGTTAGACATGTCTCTTTAACTTGTACAAAGTTACCTATAGCTTTTTGAATAATTCTTTCTAGGGGCTTGTATATATTCTGTGGTTGTTGTACGCTTTCTGTCTAAAGTTGTTAATGTGTGCATAGAGACTTAAACCCATATATAATATATCCATACATCACAACATCTGATATTTATATATATAATTTTTTTTTTTTTTTGGTTGCAGAAAGCAATTTGTAAGGAGTCTCAGGAGTCGAAGGTAGGTTCATGTGGATGATTTCTCTTCGCTTCATGTGTTAATAAGCAACATGCTTTTCACAAATTTTATACGAATCAAGCATTCTATCTTCTTCTTGAGTCTTCCTCAAATATTTTTGTGCTATCTTTAGTGGTATGCAGTTTGAGGTTTGGAATTCTAATTGGATTAAATGGGAGGCCTCCTATGTAGAAAATCATGAAATTCATGTAGTGAAGTCCTCGCTTTTATCCAATTCGAATGGTTCTTTTCAATTCCCTGCTGCCAAACATAGTGATCATTCTTATATTTAAAGCATCATTGAGTTGGTATGCTTTTTTCCATACCATAGCTGTCACATTTCATGCAGCTTTTCTGAACTATACTTTAGTAGTGACAATGGAGGGTACTAAATTGTTTGAGGTGCTGCAAAAATGGAGCCTAAGGACTCTAGTACTGTGGAATGCCATTTTGTGTATCTGGTGGCTATGATAAGGATCCTCCTATTTTTCATTTCTTTATGTAACCTTGCTAGAAGAATCTTTTGTATGCATTGGATTTTGAAACCTGTTTTTTTGGATAAAAATATTGCATCCAAGTTTTTAGAGTTGGTTGTTTCAAAAAGCGAGTCAATTATAAGAATTCCATTTTGTTTTATGCACTTACTTTTCAGTTATAGTCTTGCAGACTTGCAAGTATTTGAATGCATCTTATCTAATCGATGTGTCAGCTGCATCATACCTTGCATGTCCATACGTTCATGTGTTTGAAGACAAAAATAATGTTGTTGAGCAATACAATATTCATATCTGAAAAACTAAACAACACTGTGCTCAAGGGCATTTCTAAAATTTTAACAATGGTAAGCTACACTCTACACTTTTCTGTTTGTGTTGGCGTTAGGGAATTTGTTTTGTGGTCATGAGACTGCTTAGGTTCCAGCTGCAAGCCTGGGCGTGTTTACACCCCATTAAAACACCGGTCAAAGATTTGGACTGTGGTTCCGGGGTGTCTAATGTGGTTAGTTTGGCAGGAATGCAATACCTGCACCTTTGAAGATAAAGAGAGATCTTTAGATCTCTTAAAATCTCTTCTTTGGTACTCTGTTTTAGTGGTGAACACGTACCTTTTTTATCAATAAAATTTCTACAACCTATTAATTTTTTTTTTTTTTTTTGAATTTAGTTTTTGATATTTGCTTTTTGGCCTAATTGAGGGACAACATTTGCATAAACTATGGAACGAAACTTGAAATTTTGGTAAATGGAGTAATTTACCATGCTGAGATCTTTTCTTTTTTATTTCTGTTACAGGAGGTTCCACCACTTGATGTGCCAGAACTTTTGGCATATTTTGTTAGGCAATCTGGTCCATTTTTGGATCAACTTGGTGTTAAAAAAGGTAGAAAAATCTTTTAATTCTGTTAATCTGGTACCTTGAAATGCATAGATGCTTAGGCTTTTTTTTTTCCCCAATTTCACCTGATGTTCAGGGTTTAATATATATGCATATTTAGACATTAATGTTTTCTAGCCAATCAGTAGAATTGAAAAGTGCTCTATTTTTTGCTAGATATTATTTATCAGATATCATTTAGATTTAACAAAATCTAGTTGGCATGGAACGAATGATTTTTTTTATCACCCCTAACAAATGTTAGTTCTCTTGGATGGGAATGGATATTTGGGACCATCCTCATTTCTTATCTAATGGATGCATTGCAATTGTACATTTGTGAACGATATTGTGAATTGGTGGATGTCTTTTTGGACATTTACTTAATTTCATTTAGAGAGAGGGATAGTCAGGTCAATTAATGGGCAGCTGCAATCAGCTTTGGGGTTCAGATCTTAGGACTTAGGGTTGTTTGGAAACACTTTTTGGAACTCCTTAAGGTGGTCTGACCCAATCTTATTCATTGGCAATAACATGTTTAGGAGGATGAAAGATTTTGCAGGCCACTGAGAGTGTATCTATTTCTGGGCAAGGTTGGTGTGAGATCTGAGGAAACAATCCTGATATGGTTGGATATTTTTGTGACTAATTAACATCAAAAACTGAAGAAGAGAAATTTAAAACTCTGAACTAAATGAAAAAAAGGAGGCCCCCTGCTCTGTTGATCTTCTTTTATTCATCTAATTATTCATGTGGGCGAAACTTAGATACAATACTTTAAATACAGTTCTTTAGGTACCCCTTTTATAATTCAGCCACCTGTCTAATACCGAACAGAGCAAATGGCGTTAAATACCCTTAGTTTTGCTTCTATTTTTTCCTTTCTTTTTTCTTGCAAGCGTGAAAACGGTCTCTTCTTTCTTCTTTTTCTCATTATTTTTCTCTTGGAAGAAATTCTCCTTAACCCACACATGATTGTGGTAATTCTTTAGAATCCACAACTCCAATATGAAATCACGTCTAAAGTTCTCATCTTTGAGATCAAAAGCCACCATGGAATCCCCATATCAGGTAAAACAAAACACCTTTCCCATCATTACCAGTAGAATCAAAAGGCATCACAGGGTAAGAGTCTGAGAGTATGTTAGATCTGGAAAGAGAATTACAAAAGGAAAAAAAATCAGAAAAGAGAGGGATGGATAGAAGCAGAGATCAGGCATTTAACAAACCGTTTGGCTGACAACGTGATACGCACAAGCCAACCCCTCCGTCCATCTGAAGCCTTGATTTCTTCAAAAATTTAGAAGTTTGAGAGAGTGTGAGATGCTAGGGAGGTTGTGGTACTGGGTTTTCTTGCTGGTTTTCCATGGTTTTCAGTTTTAACTTTTAAGTAAAGCATCAGAGAGAAAGAGGAGGAAAAAGAAAAGAAAAGAAAAAAAACCAGAGGAAGAGACGGATGTTTGCTCTGTCAAGTATTAGACAGGTGGCTGAATTATAAAAGGGGTACCTAAGGAATTGTATCTAAGATATTGTATCTAAGTTTTTCGCTATTCAAGCATACAACATTTGATGTAAAAAGTCAATTAAATAGCAAGGAAAACTCTCAATCAAACAGATGGCATCCTTTCTCATTGATGATAACTGATGCTGACTTCTTAGGATACTATCATCCTTGGGGAAAGGTCCATTTTCCTTACTCTGCCTTTTAGACTTTTTACCTGGATATAAAAATGAATTAATTGACAAGTGATGGGTTTATTAGAAACAAGCACTGCCCATTATTTCAATTATTCAAAAAATATTGCAGAGATTAGCACGTGATTTCAGTTTGCATGATTGGAAAAAATTAAATTCCCCATGTTTCTATTTTTTCCTCTCATGAAATGTCCCTTACCTATTTTGTCATCTCCACCAAGCAAATATTTTACATCCTTTATGTATTGTAGCTTCTATTAACAATTGAAAATGTATTGAATCGTTATAGCTTCTCTTAAATTATTAATGTTATTCTAAATGGTTGCAGATATATGCGATAAGATAGTGGAAAGCTTGTGTAGCAAACGCAAGAACCAACTTTTACGGCACTCTTCATCTGCTGGGGAATCCTCTGTTATAGGGAATGATAACATTAATGATGAATTGGATTTGAGGATAGCCAGTGTCCTCCAAAGTACAGGTCATTGTTATGAGGGTGGATTTTGGACTGACCATGCAAAGCATGACCCATCCAATGGGAAAAGGCATGTTGCCATTGTCACAACTGCTAGTCTTCCTTGGATGACAGGAACAGCTGTAAATCCACTGTTTCGAGCTGCATATCTAGCGCAGTCTGCAAAACAAAATGTTACCCTACTGGTTCCATGGCTTTGTAGATCAGATCAAGAAATAGTTTATCCAAACAGTCTCACTTTTAGCTCACCAGAAGAGCAGGAAACTTATATACGTAACTGGCTCGAGGAAAGGATTGGCTTTAAGGCTGATTTTAAGATTTCTTTTTATCCTGGCAAGGTAGCTTCTGAATATATCAGCTTATTCACTTTCTTGTTGTATCATATAATGTTTAAATTAACATCTGACATCTTTGTTCTGGTTATTTTTCAGTTTTCAAAAGAAAGGAGAAGCATAATACCTGCTGGAGATACTTCTCAGTTTATCCCGTCCAAGGATGCTGACATTGCTATCCTAGAAGAGCCAGAGCACCTGAATTGGTACCATCACGGTAAGCGTTGGACTGATAAATTTAACCATGTTGTGGGTGTTGTCCACACAAATTACTTGGAGTATATTAAGAGGGAGAAGAATGGGGCCATCCAAGCATTCCTTGTAAAGCACATAAACAATTGGGTCACAAGAGCATATTGCCACAAGGTATTAGTCTATTTTATTGTATATTCTAATTTTCTGTTACTTTTGTTTTTTGTTTATATTATGTTTTAGCTTGGTTTGTGAATAAGTGGTTAAGAACAGAAAGAGGTCTAAATAATTTCTGATATATTTTTCTTCTGTATCATAGGGTGTTTATTGCATGGCAAAAAACTAAATTTTCTGTAATCCTTATACAGGTTCTTCGTCTTTCTGCTGCTACTCAGAATTTACCAAAGTCTGTGATTTGCAATGTTCATGGTGTGAATCCTAAATTTTTGAAAATTGGAGAAAAGGTTGCTGCAGAAAGGGAACTTGGGCAGCAAGCCTTTTCAAAAGGAGCATATTTCTTAGGCAAGATGGTCTGGGCAAAGGGATATAGAGAGTTGATAGATCTCTTAGCAAAGCACAAGAATGATCTTGATGGCTTCAAGTTGGACGTGTATGGGAATGGAGAGGATGCCCATGAAGTTCAGAGTACAGCTAAAAGGTTGGATCTGAATCTCAATTTTCTAAGAGGAAGAGACCATGCAGATGACTCTCTTCATGGGTAAGGATTTTTCAGAACTCACTTTGTTGACACTGCATTGTTTGTGTGTGCCCCCCGCCCTACTTTTCTCTCCCCTTTCTTCTCCTTTCCTTCTGGATTTAAACTTAAAATTACAATGGAGGTTGACAAGACCTCAAAACTACTAAAATGTTTTTTTATCGGGTATATAAACACCTAGTCAGTGAATTTGATTGAATTTGTTTTTTGCACACCCACCCTCCCATGCTAACTGTTGGCCTCCTTTGGACATTTCTTTGTTGTTGAAGGTACAAAGTCTTCATAAATCCTAGTATTAGCGATGTGCTCTGCACAGCTACTGCTGAGGCACTTGCAATGGGAAAATTTGTAGTATGTGCGGAACACCCATCAAATGAGTTCTTTAGGTCATTTCCCAACTGTTTGACTTACACAACATCTGAGGACTTCATTGCCAAAGTGAAAAAAGCACTAGAAAGTGAACCTCAACCTCTTACTCCTGAGGAAAGATATAACCTTTCATGGGAAGCTGCCACCCAGAGATTTATTGACTATTCTGAGCTTAACAAAGTCTTGAATAACACTGAAGATGGTGCAAAATTCAGCAGAAATAATAGAAAGATTGTGAAGAAATCAGTTTCATTACCTAGTTTGAGTCAGATATTTGATGGAGGGTTGGCGTTTGCCCATTACTGTCTCACTGGGAATGAATTTCTTAGAATTTGTACTGGAGCGATCCCTGGCACCCGTGACTATGACAAGCAGCATTGCAAAGACCTTAACCTTTTGCCTCCACAGGTAGAAAATCCCATCTATGGTTGGTAAGCAGATCAACCCATCTGTAAGAGCGATTCCTTTGTGTATACTACTTGCATTTCATATTTAGGAGCCTGCTTTGTTTAATTAGTCTAAGTTTCCTTGATGATGTAACCATTTCTGTAGCACATATAGTTAGATAAATCCAAGTTTTGCAGTTTTCTCATGTCAATATAGAAGACTAATGGAAATAGTGTATAACAGTTTGTAATGAAAAAGAACTATGCTCTGTTAGGAAAGTTGCAATAATGAAGATTTTAGCTCAAGCCAGAAAAGGCTTGTTTAATCCCTAATTGCCATTAGCCGGTTTTGTGCAAATAAATTGAATTGACTACATTCCGGACAAAGGGCTTTATCCATGACAGATTATATCCTTTATACATTGGGCTTGATTGTCTTACTCGCTCGGCATACACTCTCCTACCTATAATATGTTAAATGTGGATATTCTTGAAAAATGTGGACACAGGGAATGTGAAAAAATAATTATTCTTATTAATTGTGCACTTGTTTTACAGGTGGCGGGCACAAATTGGCCTGCCTGATTGCATGCTCAAAATTTCGATAGATATCTGTGTTTCTGAATTATTTGTCATTTTTGTTGGGATGAGCCATTTAAACCTGTTTTGTGTTGGTGCTGAAATTGTTTTTTTCTACTAATATTGTTGTTCTAATTAAGTGTATTCCCTGACATAAGCCTCTCGAGTGATCTTCACATTGATATATTGTTGTGGTTGTGTTAGAATTATGTGATTAAATAATCAAATTTACCATTTCTCAGTTGTTTAAACTTTTGAGACAATTGATAATTTAAAAAATCCTATTTATTATTCATTGTTGTTGTCTTAAGTTTGATCATTGTTCCCTCCACTTTACATCCCATTTAAAATCTTACATATTGACCTCACCTATCAAAAAGGAGTTCAAACGCACACGTAAGAAGAAGTATTAGAATTAAATGATTAAATGATTAAATTTATTATATTAACATATTTTTGTGTCTAATCTATTAAAGACTTAATTTTTTTTCCATGTATCTTTTAGTGTTGTATATGTTGTTGTTATTTTGAAATTTGAGCAGCTGTTACCTTATATATGTAGTTGTTATAAAAATTACATTTTCCTAAGGGTACCTGAATTTCCAAACCAAAATCTCCACTACATTATATGATAGATTTCCGAAGAACTTGCAGTTGTCTAGCTAATGCTCCACATTGCTAAGCAAATCTGTCTTGAGCTCATTGCCCTTGGCTATCCGCACTCGGCAGTGCCTTGATCACCAGTTCATGGTATTCTTTTTGAAGATTGTTAGAGGAGCATTGGATTTTTGAACTACATAACATGACATAATTAAACGTGTAGGACCATTTTAAGAAGAGGGAGGTGGTTCTTATGACTGGCCAACCATGGCATCTTACACCAATTATTTTTAGGGCTGTTCATAAAAACTCCTAATTATTTTTGGGAAATTGACGATGTTGTTACAGACCTTACTTACGGTACTTTCAAAAACTGGTTAACTGCATTGATTAACACATATAAGTCGTTAGCATCAGATTTTATAGTATTTAGCACACCAAATACAAAAAATCACCCCATAAAATATGTCAAATGCCAAATAAATTTGGCATGAGCCACAGTAACATTCTAATAATAGTAGTGTACAAAATTCTAATAATAGTAGTGTACAAAGAGATGTTGTATAAATATTTGGTTATTATTATTATTATTATTATTATTATTTTTTATACACTCAAACTCTCTCTCTTCATGACCGTTGGGAATTAATTAATAATTATTCAAACTTTCCCTCTCTTCTATTTCTTCAATGACGTTGGGAATAACATAAAAGAAATAATTAAAAAGAATAAATAAAGAAATTTAAATAAAGTGGTAAAAAAATAGAATATGTGATATAGGGTGTATTATAAAGTAGTTTGCTAAAATAAATAAAGTAGTTTTTTGATGTGTCAAAATAATATATTTTTTAGAATGTATATGCTTGCTCTAACCATTTTCATATTAAAATCTTTTAATATAAAATATCTTTTATGTAGATTAGTAGTTGACGATCTTTTCTTATTAATACTGGTTTGGAAAAACCCTTAGAAAGGATAATGATTTAGTTGGCTAGGTGACAATCTTCTCTTATTAGCATGGTTTGGAAAAACTTTTAGTAGGATAATGATTGTTGTCATGGTTTTTAACTTCAACTCTTTTAGTAGCATACACTTTGTTACAACTTACACATTTATCAATTTGTTATTGGATTACATCATTTACACATGAGACCATCATTGATACTTGATGAAGAATAATCTAATCACCACTTCACATATATGCAAGTTGTGGTAAAATGTGTAACAAAGTGTGTGCCTACGGACTTTTTGTTTTGTCATAGTTTATTCCGTATATAGAAACTGCTATAAAAATGTATGTTAGGTTTGGAATCCTAGGTGAAAGGGTTTTATTGATTTGGATCCACGACAGATTATGTTGCTTGGTACGTGGTAGGAGTAGGAAAATCATACTTCGAACTAAAACTTATCGTCAACATTACCTCCTAACGAAAATAAAATAGAAAAGTATGGGAAAAACAAATCATGCAGAGGACGTATGGCAGTCCACTTACCTCTTTTGGTTTCATATCACATGCAGCCAAACAATTTTAAAGTTCGTAGAGAGTTTACACGGTGTTAATTGGTTTCACAGTGACCACAGTCCACATGTTGATTTTGCACATGACCTGCATTTTCTAGGACTCATGGTTCTTCAATGGAGACCACACATGCAGTTTCGTACAGAAACGGAAAAAGACAATTGGAATATAGTGGAAGTAATGGAATATACTACTCTGAACCCTTGAATGATGCCTCCAGTACGGATGTACTAGACTTCTTTTCATCTAGGATTTGAATAAAAACGAGAACCATATATTATAATGTTTGACAAGTTCTAATTGATACCATGATTTTGTTAGTTCTTCTGACAAATCCAGTCAGCTATTCATGAATCTGACTTTGATTTTATTTGTTAGTTCCTCTGACAACTTCATTCAGTTATTCATGAATCTGACATATTCTCTTGGTTATGTTAGTTGGTCCCATTTTATTGGTAAGTGGCGCATTATTTTTATAAGAGAAGAAGAATGTTCAGCTTTCTAATGTGGCTTGAGCTATGGGATTGCAGCTACTGCTTATTGTGATGAAAGTATATTCTATTGGTTGACACAAAGAACGACCATTTTCCATGGCTGTAATTGCAATGTGTTTCCCATCTTCATCTCTCTTCTGGTTAATATATATTTCTTTGCCAATCCTTATGTAACAGCAAAATGGCGCATGCAGTAGAATGTTCAGCTTTCTATTCTGGCTTTAGCAGTGGGATTGCTGCCTCTGCATTACTTTGTCAAAGTCTCTGTTAATTAAGAGGAATAAAGTAATTTGCACTCGTGTTTCCCATGTTTTCTCTCTCTCTCATTGTGCACATACAGAATTTTGACTGAATTGTTTTTAGCTGACCTCCAAGTCGGTTCACTGACATAGGTCGAGCCTAACTCATAGAGGGATTTCGACCTTAATCAGTTGGCTTACAGGCACACCCATTATCACCCATAATGAGTGATCAACGAAAAGTGATTGATCTATATAATCAGTTGAAGGTACTCACAACAACAAATTGTGAAGTTTGATGTGTGAAGGGTATGTGCTTAAAATTATATATAATCAATACGTAATTTGTATGCCTTTGCTAATTCATATGTTTAAAAAAAATTTAAATAGAATAGAAAATTTTGAATTCAATCAACTCATATTCAAACAAAGAATGCGTGCATGAAAAAAAGAAGGAAAAAGAAAAAGAAAATAAAGAAGAAGAATGTTACATTTATATCTATAATCCATGTCAGATTGTGTGCTTAGTCGCATGCCTTGAAATTTTTTTTAATGGGTATATCCTTTCTGACTCTATACCTTATTCAGCTTTTGAAATAAGATAGCTGGTGCTTATATTCTTTTTGCCTAATTAAATTTAGTCATAAAGCATGGTCTTGAGTGGTGGACCTATATGTTTACTAATAAAAGCCCCCATTAATCCCATCAAAAAAAAAAAAAAAGCCCCCATTAATATTGTCTGATGTCAATATTAATAAAATATAAGCAAGTTGCACATTTGCTTTTGAACAAAGAAAGTGGAAGAGAAATTACAAATTTAGGAGAGAAAAGAGATGGTGGGTCATGAATGTTGTGCTAATCATAACTAGGTTCATTTTTTAAGTGATTGTAGCTAGGAATTTTATACATTGTAAAAGTGATATGAATAAGACACACTTAAAATCGAAAGTTGAGGTCCACGTTTGCTGCACGTGAATGTTGATGGATCCAACATGCATTCAAAATTTTAGTGGGAATTCCGAGTTATATGATCATTCACTAGACCAAACAAAATAATATAATTTTTAATGAAATCTGAATTTCTTTTTTTCTTTTCTTATGTCTATCTCAATGACTTTTACTTTCAATTTTTATTAATTTGTATACAATTTTTTAAATTCAACGCGCAATTACACTTTAATCACCATTTAATAAAGTTGCAACATTTTGATCATCTTTCATAAATAAGTGAATCAACAAAGTGTTCATCCAAGCACACATTGGCGTGTGAAAAGTGAATGGCTAAATTTGGTTTGTACCAATTGGTATTTACAGAACTTGAATGTTGTTGATTGGTTTAAATGATTGAAGCGTTGGGCTAGGAGAAAGTAGATAATGATTGCTCAATGATACCGAATGGAAAGTGAGTGGCTCAAATTTGGTTCAGCTTAGTTTAGTTTAAAAGAGTTCGCTGTATCTTGTACTTATGAGAGTAACCCAAAAAAAAAAAAAAAAAAAAAAAAAAATTATGGGAAAAGTTAATAATTGCTCAAGATATTGGATTAGAAAATATTTTTAAAACTTTTGTATGGGAAAAAAAGTAATTAATTTTTTGATAATTTTTTATATTTTTACTAGAATGATCTATTAACAAATGCTTTAAGAACATCCATTAATCGAACTTAAAAAAAATTTATGTTGGTCTTTCACTCTTTCTGTGTTCATAAAGTTTGTGTTTATATGACCATCATTTTTTATTTGGTTCGAGTTTTCTCTCTTTAATTATGCAACTGTTGAGGTCCAAAAAATCACAATGATTGTACCAAGACCCAAAAACAACGCAAAAGATTGAAATCCTGGAAAGTAAAACATTTGGGCTTCAAGTAAAGAAAAAGGAGGAGAGGTTCAAACCCATTAAGGGTCCATAACGAAGGACCCAAATCCATGAATGGGCAAGTTTCGTACCTCATGAAACAAAGGAAAGAAAAAGCCTAGCCCAGCCCACAAAGGTCGGAAAAATCGCTGGGGAGCTAGGAAAATAACTGGGCCAAGATAACTGGGGATTTCTAGAGCCTGGGATCCTTGGGACATGCAACGAAGCACGTTGGGATTGAGATAGTTCAAGGGGGCATGCCAAGAAACACAAGGAACAAGAACAGATATGTCCCTATCAACCACCCAATGATGCAGAAAAGGGGTCAGAGGGCTTGGGAACCAACAACTCATGAGTAAGGGTCTGGTACCTCGAGGAACCCAGAAGAAGAACCATAAGGAAGGTGGCTTGGGATCTTTTAGCCTGGCAGAAAGGAATCAGCTCACTTGGGAAAAATGACAAAAGGGAATACAGCCAAAAGGCGGGTCTGAAAAGTGGAATCTAGAAGCCTTGGAGAAGGAAAGAACAAAAGTTAGCCTTCTAGGACCCCCAGAACGGGAAAGTCAGCAAGGAACTTTTTGAAGAAGGAACCTCAAAAGAAGAAAATAATGAAGAATGAGGAAGGGACCAGCCACAATGTTTGGCACAACATTGGTTCTGGTACCCAGAGGAGCAAATGGAGGAAATCAGTGGTACTCTAGAAACCTAGGATGGCATTATAAAAGGCGAAGCAGCAACAGTGAAATTCATTCAGCCACGTCAATTGAAGTAAAATTACCTGAGAAACTCTACCAGAATTCAAAAGGAGAGAAAAGAGAAGGAAAACAGCTCCGGGA
>NW_027069759.1:799132-821352 GCF_002906115.3 Quercus suber | reverse complement strand
AGAAAACAACCAAAAGGCGGGCCTGAGAAAGTGGGATCTAGAAGCCTTGAGAAGGAAAGAACAAAAGTTAGCCTTCTAGGACCCCCAGAACGGGAAAGTCAGCAAGGGACTTTTTGAAGAAGGAACCTCAAAAGAAGAAAATAATGAAGAATGAGGAAGGGACCAGCCATCAATGTTTTGGCACAACATTGGTTCTGGTACCAGAGGAGCAAATGGAGGAAATCAGTGGTACTATGAAACCCTAAGATGGCATTATAAAAGGCGAAGCAGTCAACAGTGAAATTATTCAGCCACGGTCAATTGAAGTAAAATTACTGAGAAACTCTACCAGAATTCAAAATGAGAGAAAGAGAGGGAAAACAGCATCCGGGATTCTCAAATAGCCACTAGAGAATACACTCGGATCCAAATGGATTCAAACTTTGCAAGTCTTAGAGGCCTAAAGAGCAATCTAAGTCTGTGATTTTTGAACTTATTTGGACCTTATAACACGTCCTAGTGAGCATTGTGTATCACAAAACTTAAGAAATAATGAGACATTCCAATATTATCCTAAGGATCCCTAACGTTTTTATTTTACTTTTCTTGTTCATATATCATTCTTTACTGTCCCTTGTTGTTCAATACGTATATGCTTTGTTGTATGTTAGTATGTATGTGTTGTACGATTCGCGCTTTGTGCCCCACTTCGTTCAAAATCAACCCAATTTAGCTACAGTGAACCAAACCCAGTCCCTTAAAGCATAAAAACATCAGGCCCAGGATCCTTGTTCTTTAACTTGAGCTTGTGTGCTGTTTTACAAAAAATAAGAACCCACACAACAACCTAGATCGTTGTATTTTGTTTATTTTTCCTTAGATTATAATTTGCATACATCGGGTTTTCTGTTTTATAAAATCAAAATTGTGACATGAAGATATGATGTTTACTCAATTCAAACAAATTTTTGGAAAGCGTAAATGCACTTTTAATCCTACATTTTGCACTTTTTTCATTTTAATCCCTACATTTTATTTTACCACTTTTAGTCCATAAACCAATTTACGCCTGACGTTTAAGTCATTTCCTCACCCTACTCACAGAAAAAGCTAACGTGGCTAACGTGGCTGACGCGGATATTAAAATATTATTAAAGAAATTATTTAATATTTTTTAAATGCTAAATTTTTTTTTTAAAAATAATTACCCAATTTTAATTAAAAAAAACAAAAAAAAAAAAATTACTGGCTTTCAAACAAAAGTTTTACTTTCTTTAACTAAAATGAATTACTGGTTTTCAAACCAAATTAATCCTTATTTTCTTATCATTTTCTTTTCCTTCCTTGTACTTTCTTTAAAACGTGGCTAACGTGGCTGACGCGGACATTAAAATATTATTAAAGAAATTATTTAATATTTTTTAAATGCTAATTTTTTTTAAAAAATAATTACTCAATTTTAATTAAAAAAAACAAAAAAAAAAAATTACTGGCTTTCAAACAAAAGTTTTACTTTCTTTGACTAAAATGAATTACTGGTTTTCAAACCAAATTAATCCTTATTTTCTTATCATTTTCTTTTCCTTCCTTGTACTTTCTTTATAACCAAACACATCAGAATAAAATAAATTAATTAAATGTCTTTCTTATCTTTTTTTATTTTATTTTTTATTTTCATTATTTTTTTTAGAAGAGCATGTTCATGTTCTTTGTGTTCTTCCCTAGTGTTCTTCCATATAATCAATCTTTAGCAAAAAACAAACCCTAAACCCAGATCCTAACCAAACCCTAAACATCATCATAAGTACACAAGAGCACAACCCCAGAACCAAACACAAACTCAAATTTAAAAATACAAACAACACAAAAAAGAAGGAATTCAAAATCCCAGGCACGAAGCAAGAAACCTCAAACTGCGTTGTCCCAGTCTCCGCGATTACTCTCCGATCAGACTTCTCCCGAACATCACCCACCGCCACTGCCGGTAAAACCAGCCGCCACAACCCATGGCTAAAAATTCAATATCAAACCCACCAAAAACAACCACAAATATAATTTAAAAAAACCACCACCACAAACCCACCAACCACACCACTGCCGACCACCACCACATCATAACCTAGCAACTCAAATTAGCTAAAAGTCATGAACCTAGCCAAAACCAGATTCACGGCAGCCCACGGCCTGGCCCACAAAGCCCACGACAGCCCACCGCCGAAGCTCCTCAAGCTTCAATCCTTTGTTGTTGACCACGACAGCCACGAACGGCAGTGAGTCCTTTCCGGGCTTAGTCTATGGGTTTCACATTAATAGACCTAGCCGATCCAGACCCAGAAAACCTAGATCTACCCACCACCTGCGACGAGAGTGAGGACGAGTCTGCTAGTGGTAGCGTAGCCGGAGACGGTGGCAATGGTTGGGATGGGGAGGGAGAGGAGGGCGACGATGACTGATCTGAAGGCTAAGCACCAAGATAGAGGGAGAAAGAAGATAAAGAGGAAGAAAGAAAGAAGACTAAAGAAAGAAAGGGAGGCGGAGAAATTGAGAGAGATCTAGGGAAGAAGAAGAAGGAAAATAAAGAAGAAAATGATACTAGGCACAAACCTAACAGATCCAAGTTCCACATTTTTTTTAATTATGTTTTTTTATAATTTTTAAAATTGATAATTTTTTTTTTTAAGGTTAAATCCTGATGTGGAAGTTGACGTGGGAGCTGAGTGGATGCTGATGTAACATTTTTTAATATTATTTTAATGGACACGTCAGCATTTACTGTGCTAACAGTGCACCATGTCAACTTTTGCCATGAGTAGGGTGACAGAAAGGACCAAAACGTTAGGCATAAATTAATTTAGGGACTAAAAGTGGTAAAAATAAAATGTAAGGATTAAAATGAAAAAAGTGCAAAATGTAGGGACTAAAAGTGCATTTACGCCTTCTTGGAAACCAAGTCAAAGGCATGAAAAAAATAAAACATAAAAAGGAAGGATTTTATGGCGTTATATCCACTGCTAAATAAGGTTTCCAACCATGTCGCAGCTTGTAGTATTTTCCAACCCAATTATTGCTAAATAAGGTTTATCTTTATTATTTATAAGTAGGGTAAACTTTTTGGTCCCTATTTTATACACCATATTTCAATTTGATCTATAACTTTTCAATTGTGTCAATTTAGTTCCTAACCTTTCAGTATTGTGTCAATTTAGTCATTGCAGTTATCTTTTGGATAAAAATTGATGACGTGTCTATTGACCAAGATAAAAAATTAGCTTTTGTTGATGTGAGAATATACTAAAATTTTATTTTGGCTATTTGTCATGTCTATAATTTTTATCTAAGATATAACAGCGGAGACTAAATTGACATGATATTGAAAAGTTAGGAACCAAATTAACATAATTGAAAGGTTAGGAACCAAATTAAAATATGGTATAAAGGATAGGAAATTAATATGTAATTTACCCTTATAAATATTATGGTAATATTTAATTTTCCCGCTCTATCTAATTTTGGACAAATTTCCCTGAACTTAATGCCACTATATTTGGAATTGGAGACAACACTAGCTCGCATGCATGGGAAATCAAGTGGGAAACAACTCAAACCCCAACTTTGAAATCTTATTTTTCATTACTTTTCAGTTTTCCTTTTCTTTGCCCTGTCTTGAGCCAAGAACATGTTTTCTGAGTTTTCTCTAGACCCATTGCTTGTAGAGATAAGTGCCCTTTGCTATCTGGCTGATGATAGCTCATGTTTTCTAGACCCGTTGGTCGTAGAGATAAGTGCTCATTGCTATATGGCTTATCATAGTTAGCAAGTTCATACGAGAAGTGTTACGTACATAATATTTTCACAATAAATTTTAAATAAAAGGTTTTTATTAGTTTTAATTTGAACATATCATTGAAATTACTTTTGACCTTTTAATAATAGCAAGTAACAATTTCCTATCTAAGATTTGTTATGAAAATTTTGTGTATATAAAGTCCATAAACTACGTTTGGTTTGAATTTAAGTACATGTTATGGGTTTCCATGTCTACACATTTTTGAAAGAACAGTACCTTATGTGAATAAAAGAGTTCATCAATTTTTTTCCCCTTTCAAATGGGTATATCATATTTACAAGGGATGCGACCGAATTTAATGATCTTTTTTTATGTTAGATAATCATAAGAATAAGAATATGAGGCTTATATGTAAAACCTTGAAGAATACCAAAAAAAAAAAAAAAACAATATTCTAACCCTTAAAATATGCACTTTAATTTGTTTTATAGGCCTCATCCTTTTTCTCAGCTACTTCTTACAATTACTTTGCAAGAGACTATGTACGCAAAATTTATTGGTAAGAGAGCTATCACATTACGTTTTGCAACAGCAACACCTAAGTTATACTAATGAGTTTTGTTTTGATCCTAAAACAATGGGTTCCTGATTAAGTCTGTCAATCCTTTGTAATTCGATAAAATTCAAGTGGTAAAATTTATTTCCCACGCGTTTTGATCCCAAAACAATGGGTTCCTAAATCCTAATGGCTAATGGTACGTCAACAACAATAATATCATTTTCAGGCATTTTGTGTGTCATCTTGGTTAAATATTTTCTTCAAAGCTCAACTAGGCTAGGTCCAAGTGAGTGTCGGTTCTTAAAAATAACCTTACCGGACCATTGTTTTTGCTGAAGGATTTTTGGGTGTTGCAATACAAAGTGAGTTTCTCTTCGTCCAAGTGAGTTTTATCAGTTTTACTTAACAGAGTTGCAAATCCAATTTAAGGATGTATGGACCATAATTAGTATAACGTTCGACAGGCCTAGGCTGCTACTTATCCACAAGTTGGGTAGTGTTTGCTACACACAACCTGTTAATTTGTTATACACACACTGTTATACATCTATTCGTTGAACTGAATTCATGGATTGAAAACACGATTTCAAAACTAAAATCATGCGTGCATATGTAATAGGGTGTGTGTAGCAGTTTTTATCTTTACAAGTTAATTTGTACCTCGGGTGTATTTTGTTTCCTGTTATGACCTTTAAGAGCTTATACTAAACCAATCTGTGTGCCCCCGGTTTGGTTGTAAATGAGCAACCCATCTATACTCAATAACCTATACACTTTAACCACAATAGTAGATAAAAAAAAAATACTAAAGTTATTACTAATTTTACTGTAAAATATTTACAAATTGATACAATAATGATTATGATTAAAATTATTTAAAATGTTAGTATTATTGTAGTAAAATTTATGATAAAACCCTAATGTCACTACTGGATATACAAAGCGGAGGACAACACCAAAACTTTTTAGAAATTCAGTGTTGATCAAGCATGTCAAAAGATTTGTAAATTGTATTTTTACCAGAAATACAAATTGTTGAGGTCCAAAATATCACAATGTTGTATCAAAGCCCAAAACAATACAAAAAATTTGAAATCTAAGAGCCATTTGGGCTTTCAAGGAAAGGGGAAGGCCCAAATTCATTAAAATTCAATAGGAAGGGGCCCAAGCCCATGAATGGGCAAGCTTTGGGCCTCACGAAACAAAGAAAAAAGAAGTTTAGACCAGCCTTTAAGGGAGAAAATCACTGGAGAACCTAGAGAAAAAATTGAACCAGGATATCTAGGGATTCCCAGAAGTTTGGGATCCTTAAGATATGTAGTAGGGCCAGGTTGGGAATGAGACAACTTAAGAGAGCATGCCTAGAAGCACAAAGAACGAGAGCAGATGTGTCCCATTAGCCACCCAATAATGCAAAAAAGGGGCAAAAGACTTGGGAATCAACAACTCATGAATAAGGGTCTGGTACCTCGGGAAACCCAAGAAGATGAACCATGAAGGAGGGTGGCTGGGGATCTTTCAGCCTGATAGAAGGGAATCTGTCCTCATAGGGAAAATGACAAAAGGTAAAGTTGCCAAAAGTGGGTATGAAAAAGTGGTATCTAGAAGCTGTGGGAAAAGAAAGATTAGAAATCAGCTCTTTAGGACCTCCGAGAACAAGAAAGTCAGTTAGGGGCTTTTGGAGAGGGAACCTCAAAAGAGGGAAATAGTGAGAAAATAAAGAAGGGACCAGCCACCAATGTTGCTAATACAACATTGATTCTGGTACCTAGGGTAGCAAATTGAGGGAATCAGTAGTATACCAAAAACCCTAAGATGACACTATAAAAGGGGTGTATCCAACAATGAAAATCATTCAGCAATAGTGAACCTATGGGAAAAGATCTTTCAAAAAATCCCTTTAGAATTTAAAAAGAGAGAAGAGAGGGAAAATACCGTTCGGGATCCTGAAACAGCCACTAGAGAATACCCTTGAATTCAAAGGGATTCAAACTTTAAAAGTCTTGGAAGCCTAAAAATTTATCTAAGTCTGTGATTTTTGAACTTATTTGGACCTTGTAACATATCCTAGTGCAATAAGAGCATGATGTATTAAAAACTTAAGAAAATAATGAAGTATTCCTTATTATTCTGAGGACGCCTAACGTCTATTTCATTTTTTTCCTTTTACTTATATCATTCTTTATTGTTCTTTGTTGTGCAATACGTTTGTATTTTCTATGTGTTAGTATGTACGTGTTGTAGGATCCACGCTTTGTACATAACTTGGTTCGAAATTAGCCAAACTTAGCTGTGGTGAACGAATCCCAGTCTCTTAAACTTAAAGCATTGGACCCATGATCCTTATTTCTACTTGAACATGTGTTCTGCTTTATAGAAAAAGAACCCACACTAATCATGCAATTACTCAACTTTTGGAGATTGAGTTGAAAAATTAATCCCTCATATAACCTAATTGAAATTGTATTCAATTCAAAAGGATAAATATAGTAATATTTACTAATTACCAAGAGTAGAGCCAGAAATTTTTGTTTGGGAGGCTAAGTTGTGGCACTAATATATACATACACATATATATATATATACATGCGCTTTTTTATTATATACACACACATATATATACACACGCTTTTTTATTTGATAAGTTACATATATACACACATTCAACAACAACAAAAAAAAAAAAAAAAAAAAACTTAGTATTTCAATCAGAATTATGTTTGATGGCTATCTTTCATAAAATAAAATTCATTTTTACCCTTTTCATGGTGGAACTCTTAAAAAGTTTCATTTTCAAAATAAATTATCAAATTTTATACTAAAGTAAGTAAAAAAATCTTTCAATTGAATTAATGAAATTTTCGAAACTATAAATGATACAAAACTTGGAGGAATAAGTTAGACTTTAAACATATTTGAGGTTATCTTGCTCCAACCTATTATGTGGCAATTAAAGAGACACTTTATGTGTAGTTTTAGTGACACGATTTTTTATAATGAGTCAATGACTTTAAATTGTCACATAAGGGGTTGAAAAAGATAGATTCAAATATATTTGGTGCAAAACTTTATCAAATATTTAACAAATATAAGAACACATTTTACAATAAAAATAGAATTGTGAAAAATAAAGTTATATCTCTATAACTACTAGACCAATTATCAGACTAATTCAAATATTTGAGGAGGCCAACTCTTATTTTTATATACTAAATTTTGAAAACATTAAAATAATTATATATATATAGTAAAAAAATTCCAAACCCCATCCTTGTACATAGCTCCACCCCAGTAATTACTAATTACTATCAAGATACCTTTTTTTTTTTTTTTTTTTTTTTTTTTTTTTTGTGTTTGGCTAAATAAACCATCAAGATACCCTGCATATATATCTGGAAAACTGGCATATAATAATTAATTAAGTCCGTTTAAACATGATCTGGGTCACCTGTCATTGTCTTTTCGTTGGTAATGGAAGTTATATATAATTCCATCTCACATTGTTTTTGTTGTTGTTGGTTTTTAACTTATTTTATTTTTATCATTCTTTATGCTGTGCTTGTGCATATTTTATTCCCGGTCCAACAATTAGTTCTTTTTTTATCATTTAAAGTTATATAAGTTATACAAGACAAACATAAGTGGCAAATTCAAATTTGAAAACAACTTTGTTGCAAAAGAAAGGAATACATACAAAGGGAAAGATTTGCTAACATGCATGTGTAATTTCTAATTCCCTCTTTAGTAGTTCTCAACAATTTGTGAGAAAAATATTAGATTAGAGATCGTTTTACCCAAAAGGTGAAGTACAATTAAGTTTAACAATAAATATAGAGTCATGTTAAATTGTTAATGGATGTCTTTAGAGCAATTGCTAATAAACCATATTAAGAAAATTTTAACACAATTTTTATGAGAAATATAAAAAGCTATTAACACAATCAATTGTTTATAATTTTTTCATAGAATGTTTCTAAAAAAGGTTCCTAAACCATATATTTACACAATTTTAGGGCATTTGTTAACATTTCACATAAATGTAACTGGGCTACTCATTAACAAATATTTACAATTCCAAGTCATGATTGCCCTGGCTTTGGTGGCTGAGAAAATTCAGTTTGTAAAGAATACTCCTCGTTTGTCACTTGCACTGTGATTATAACATGGTCATTGTCACCGTCCAAAGCAGGTTTAATGCTTCCGCAATGAAGTACTAGTAGTTGTGCTTGTGGTTTCTCTAGTGATGCAGCGGATTCAACACTAATACTCTTGAATTCTGCTAGGCAAGAAAGCTCATGGACTGATTCATAGATATTCTCCACACATTTTGTAATTTCTGTTAGTATTGAAGCAACTGATGCAATTGGTATAATTGCTAGGAGGTCTGCATTCTCTAGTGAGACAGCTTTGAGAACCAATTTGAGTTCATCAATGGCAGTTTTAGAATTTTCAACGTGGGATTTGGCTGCTGAAGGGTCTGTCATTGTTTTGATTGATAATGCTAATGCTTTTAGTGCCTTGCTGGCTTCTGAGCACATCTTTTTGCTTGGTTTTCCAATTTTATTTCTAAATTCCATTGCTGCCTGCAGAAGTATTATAAATTAGTAAAGCCCACAAATTTTAAATTTTATAATTTTGTTTAGTAAATTAATCATAGTCTTTCGTTAGTGATTCAAATAGTAAAAATAAAAAGTTTTCATGTGTGTTTCTACTAGGTAAATTTATTTCGAATAAAACTCTTTTGTCTCACTCTTATAGTATTTTATTTTATGCTCCACTAAAGCAACCAAAGATTAAAAAAAAAAAATTAAAAAAAAAAACAGTAGGATATATAGAAGATTTTTATCCATTTCTTTGGGGACAAAAGTTAGGTATATGGTTTTTCACTTGGTGATGTACGTAGAACGAATCATGATGATGTACCTGTAAATCAGAGTTGATGTAGCCATTAAGAGGATCAATCCGATAAGCACATTGCCTAGCAAGAACTCCAATCTTCAAATATTGTTTCCATGGATGACGAAATTGAAAACAGCCATGTCCTGGCTCCCATCTTGCAAAATTTGCCTGCAGATAGTGTGTCATAGGATCACTAATCATCATTCTGGCTTAAAAAACATGGTAGTAAAGTAAGAGCGAAAAGCTCAGCAAAAAGTGGAGATGCAAGTGGCATTTCATAAAGGTATAAGATTAGTGGAGGAGACAGAAAATGCTAAAGGGGCTTCACTCACCAAGGATTCTTCAGTATTTTTTGAATTAAGGACACTTTTATACCCTTGAAGAAGTGCCTTGTCACCTTTTGAGGCCATAAGATTCCCTTCATGATCCTCAGGATCAGGAAAATATTCACCTCCAAAACCTGTCAATGTCTCTCTACTTGTTAGTATCATTTCAAGATCAAACAGTAAAGTTTAATGAAAGAGGGGAAATTTGGGTAAATTTAGTTATGAACAATGTTAGAGACCTATAAAGTTTCACAATTTATTGAGGTGATGCAAGTTATGATTTGTATAATATCGCTTTTACAGTATGTGCACTTATCACTGATATTACTTTTAATTAATGTACACAAATCACAATACTTTAGTTTATTAATTGTTGTGAAAAATCTTATGAAATTCTATATATCACCGAAACTTAGAGGGTGTTGGATACTGCATTTTAAACAACAGTTTTCAGTATTTAAACAACATCACACATATTTTTACATAATTTTTTACTCACACGTATTTCAAAAAAATACAAATAACGTTACTAGAACAGCATTAACTAACAAGCCCTTACTGTATAGTTGTGTACCTTCTAGATAGCTTGCAAGCTTTTCTATATTGGAAGCAACCAACTTGTGAAGGTCTTCACCAGCCCATACTGGGCAAACACATAAGGATACAATTATGCAGGTCGCTCCACCTATTCCAATTGTTGTGAGTCTATCATTTGCCAGCTCTAAAATTTTGTCAACCCGATAACCCGTGACTGATACCAAGCTAAATGTCAATATAAAAATCAAGACCCCGTAATCATATCTTGCCTTAATCCGTGGAATGAATCGTATGAATGATGAAGCTGCAGCTGCACACACCAAAACAACTTGCATAAATAAACCAACCTCAGAAAAATGCTTTATTTTGTACTTCTTTTCTGTTGCTAAAGAATATGAAAGAATGGGAAACTTGGGATTTCACAAATATTTAGTATTGAAATAAATATTAGAGTCCAAACTGTCCTTCTATGATATTTCTTTATAGGAAAAAATGTTAAAACTACTATAAATTTTACTTATTTTTTTATGTTAGGAGTACACTTAACTTTATAAAACTTACTTAGTAAAAAGACAAGGAGGCCAAGGACAATGGGCTCTCCTTTTGCTCCGAAGAGACGTGCTAAGTGGTGAGCTCCACACCCTAGAGCACCAGCGGATAATGTTGCACACGCTCTATTCAAACCTTTGCTGAGGGTAGCACCTGGAAAGGAACAAAAATAAATATGTACATTAATTTTTGCTTAGATATTTAACCATGTATATGATGGTTTGGTTAATCTTGCTAGTGACTTAAATAGCTTACCAACAGTGAATTCAAAGACAACTACCACTGTTAGCACAGCCCACACTCCTGAAACCCCAAAACCATTATATAGAGGTCTCCAGTAGTATAACAAGGACACCAGTGTGAGAGCCAGTCCTACTTTTAGTGAGTGCATGACTCGTCTTGGGTCGTCTTGTCCTAGCTTCTTTGTTGTCCTTACAAGGTTTACAGCGATGTTCTTGAAATTCAAAGGCAGAGCCTTAACCCAGTCCCAAGCAAGGGCTAAAGGCCCAGCCTTCTCTTGTGTTGCTGACTCAATCTCCATAGCTATAATAGAGTTGGTGGAACTAAAGCTACTTTGCATTAACTGATGCAAAGGTTAATTACCAAGTCAAAAAGCCCAAAGCTAAACTTTTTGAGGTGGTTTTGTATTGTAAGTACCTAAAGCGAGGGTGAAGAGAAAGCTAGATGCTTGGAAGAAAATGGCTCTTGGTGGGTGTCTCTGTCTCTCACTGTGGCCAAAATATA
The DNA here is from genome assembly GCF_002906115.3 of Quercus suber. Lineage (NCBI taxonomy): Eukaryota > Viridiplantae > Streptophyta > Magnoliopsida > Fagales > Fagaceae > Quercus > Quercus suber. The sequence continues at coordinate 809,972 of NW_027069759.1, read as the reverse complement.
TATAGGAAGAGAACTTTGGTTTGGTGCACTTTAGAAAATTTTTTTTTCTTGATGACGTTAAGAATATTTTATTGGACTCCTGTGTTTGTGTCTTTTGTACGGAGGTTTTTAGAAAAAAGGGGCTTCAAGGATAAAGTGGCTGACTAGGCCTTGTAAAAGAATCCTTGTAAAAGAATTCGGCCACTCTTCCAAACAAGTAGTATTTTAGAAACCCTCCATTTGTTGGTTTCCATGGAAATATATTTTGAAAAAAAAATTGTTTTATAAATGTTTTTTCAAAATTGAAAATTTATTTTTATTTTTTGGTATTTGATTGCACCAACCCAAAAATGAATAAAAACTATTTTCTATTATTTGACTTGCACTAATATGCTCATGTCATGTGTTGGTCAGACTTAAATTAGGGTCTGATTATTAGACATGATCTGATTGGCTTAATACTTAGAAAATCATGCTTAACCTCGACCCTTTTGCTCAAAATAATCCATAATTCCCAGTGAATTGGGTTTGTCAAGCCCTCTGACTTATTAAGCACTCTTAATTTTCATAGAAAATCATTAATATTTCTTTTAATTTTAAATAAAACAATGTTCAAATTCAAAATCTAATCAAATAACTAATTAGTGGGAAAGTGATGGGAAAACAATTAATTTGAGAAGAAATGTCGTATAAAAAAAAACTTAATATTCAATAAACATTGGTCAATAACTTTTCAAAATACTTAATCACTAAAGAGATAGGGCGAAGATATATAGAAAAGTTTCCATTAACATAGTTTTATTTATTTGTGGTGTGGAATTTTTTATTTTTGTAATAAGTCTAACATTTAATAGTGGAAAACATTTTATTTATTTATTGGACTTAGTTTCCACTTCCCATCCACTTCATAAAATCAGTTTTCCATTTACTTGCCTTTTCTTCTGTATCACTAACAAAAAAAAAAAAAAAACAAATTTGCGTAATTTTTATCATAACTTGTATGTGACGAATTGTAAATGGTAGGAGAAAAAAGTGGTGGGTTGACATCTCCACCGATCACAGTGTTAAAAGCTATTTCTATGTAAATAGATAGAGACTATTTACCCACAGAAAAAAAGTTTGCATAAACGCGTATAAACGTTGGCATCTGGCTTGTTGGGTCTCATTCCCATGCAAACTTAAACAAAGATGAAAACGGAAAAACCTAAATTCCCCTAGGCATGACCTACCTAAGTCCACGACACGCATCGTATTTTGTATTCAGTGTTCACGAGCTCGATATGCTGCATGGTTTGGACTTCGGGTTTTGGCCCTCGGGAACCAGATGGTTGACTCAGTTTGTAGATTTAAATTGGAAAGTAAAGTAAAAATTTGTGACTATCTGCTAGCAGATTGACTAAGTTGACTGTGTTCATTTGCATTAATTAATGATTATTTTACAATCATTAGTGTACATATTTTATTTCTTTTCTCCTTTTACCTTTCGATTTTCCCTTTCTTCTCTCAACCTGGCGCCCTTTGTCCTCTTCTTTCTTGGACTGACCATGGGGTTGTATATTCTAAGTAGAGGAGAAATGTGTCATTGGCGTCCATAGAATAGAGCAAAGAATATATATATATATATATACACACACACACATACATAGAGGGGCGGAACTATAGCCAAGGGTGCCCAATATATTACCTATAACTATTAAACATTTTTAAAGATATAGCCCATAAAAATAGGGTCAGCCCCCAAATGTGCTCATTCTACTTCGCAATAACTTAGAAATTCCCAGATGTATGCCTATACTAACTTGAAGTTTACTTCTAGTCAAACAAATTAAGACATTATTCTTCTGTTTCAAGAACTTTGATTATTTATTATTTTTTTATTTATTGAAGAGATCGATGTAGTTGGCATGGCCCGCATGGGGTCCATTTTTTATTTCCTTAGTTGGTACCGCATTAAATTCATTAATAAGTCCTTAATTAGGCAATAAAAAACTAGGCTCCGGCAAACGAGGTTCCAGTGAACTGAATTTAAAAAATAAATGCGTTACAACAAAACTTAGTGTATGACTGCATTCCATAAGAAAAAGGAATTAAGATCTAAGTGACCACTATACTTTAAGTATGGTAGTGCTTCAGATTTGGTCATAGTGGCATTAGGATGACAATGGAAAGAAAGGATAAAGCAAAAAGAAAAGAAGATATTAGGCAGAAATATACTAAAATTGTTTCTCAGAAATGCTAAATGCATCTTTTTCAAATATATTAATACAAAAAGCTTACTTAGGTAACAAAACTGATATTTAATTAAGTGCTAAAAAATGCAACGTTTTAATCATTTAATTATCTCTAAACTAACGTAACATTTTATTCTCTTCATTTATGGGCTTGATTATCTACTAAACCCATGACCTATCCATGACTTACACATACAGATAATTTAGATAGAATCGAATCAACGACGTCAGCAATCACTATAGTGAGTAGAATCTGACTAAGTCATATGGTTCTTTCATCTTGGTTCCCAGCTTCCCTTCACAGAAAATAGTGAACAATATCGAAGATTTTGAGCTCTCATGCATGGAAAAGATAAAAGCATAGGGTCATAGTTGATGCTTTAATGTGTACTACATCTTTTCTTCTTCACATTCTCATCCCAAGTTGTTGCATAATTGGTTGGCGGCTATGCCTTACGAAACAAAAGTTTACTAAAGGTTACTAATTTGTATATATGTTCTTTCCGTTTTCTATATATTGAAAGGAAAATAACCTTTCCATAAGTGTAAGTCCAAATTTTCTTTTCTATGCTTTTCTTCCACACTCAAAATTTTGCCAAATTTTCAGAGCAACTTGCCTATAATATGGATGAATCAGCACGATAAGTTATTGTAAGAGGGAAACAGCTAGCCATGCAAACCAATAGTTAACTTCTAAATATGTGTCTCTTACACCCTTGTCCCAAAACACATACAGTAATGGTTTCTTTTTTGTACTAAAATCCTACATAAGAATGGAAACCATTGAATGGCCGAAATCCCATATAGAAATTGGGTCCATTTTTTGTTCTCTTTCAGGAATTCTCTTGATTTTGATTGACAGAACCTTAAGGACTTACACTCATTTCATTGGAATTATTCTCTTATAGATATATCTTTTTCATAAAATATTCCTTTACAGCTTTCAAGATATAAAAAGATATCTCCAACTTATTTAACTTTAGGTTTAAAATCGTGAGATTATTTTTGTGCATAGATAAGATTAAGAAATGAATTCAGCAAATCAAAATAGAAACATTTAGGCTTTACCCAGCTATTTAGGTATGGATTAGTACACTTATTATAGTTTATCCATATCTAAAGGGATATCTGAAGGACTCAAACGAACATTCCCTTATTTCTCCAAATGGTATAACTTTCTTAAATAGAAGAAAAGAAAATTCGCACACGATACCTGTGCTTATAGTGCTCTGGAAATACAAGTGTAAGTTTCAACGTATGATGTCCGTTTCTAATGATAACTCTTTATCATTAGACCAAGACACCAACTGGTTTTTGGTGTAGGTGGAAATTGAATCACAGATCTCTTATTCAACCATTAGGCCAGAAATACAAGTGTGAGTTTCAACGTAATGCGTCCGTTCCTGACGATAACTCTTTGTCATTAGACCAAGACACCAACTGGTTTTTGGTGTAGGCAGAAATTGAACCACAGATCTTTTATTCAACTATCAAGGACTTTACTAGTTGAACTAACTGGAACCCACAATATGTGTAAAACAACCAGAAAGTAAATAAATCCTAAAAGTTAAAAGACATAATTCCCTGATTGTAACAAAGGATGTTTCAATCCAAAATGAATTAAAATTTGTGGGCAAGGTTGATCAAACAAGATAATTTATGGCATGGGAGATGAGATTTTTCTCTCTTTACTTCTCTAAGTCAAATCCTTCTTTCTCATAATACTTAAAAGCATGAACATATATAAACCCCAAATGTCATGAACCATTATTGAGACCTCAAATTCAGTTAAAATCCATATTGACTGCTTTATATATTTATAATTAAACTCAAGTATAATACTTTCAATGCTAATGAAATCCAGCCAGGTGAATTATTAACTAACGCAACACAACCATATGATGTATTGGTTTAATGACCAATGCATTTTCTTGTGTATAGTTATAGCTTCCAAGACCATCGGGTTGAATTTAATTGGGGAGTCTAAAGTAAATTACCTATAGCGCCTCTTAAAATTCAGTTAGGTAGTTGGGCAGGGGCAGCATTAAGTGTTGTTCAGGGGTTCAAACGAACCCCCCTGACTTGAAAATAAAAATATTATATATAATTTTTTTTTATGAGCTTACTTTATTTAATTTTTTTTTTTTTTGAATACTCTGACTTAAATTTTGCACACCTTAATCACAGATAAGTCCAACTCAAAACTAAACAATAACACAGGCTAACCTAGTTCAAAACTAAAACAACACAGATCAACCTATCCTAAAACCAAACAACAACACAGATCATATAGATCTCTCTCTCATGAATCTCATCTCATCTCAGTTAATTATCTGACTATCTTGATATCTTTAACTCTAAGAATAAAAAGTGAATATTTGTGAGTTGCGAGTGTCTATTTTATTACAAATTTATATTATAGATGTGAGTGTGTTTAATATTGATTATGAATTTTTTTTTAATAATTTTTTTTTTTTTGGTGTGAGTTGTGATATATGCGAATGTGTGCATGTATAATATAAACATAAAATAACTTTATATAATTTAATTTTTAGGACATACAGAGGGTTTGTAATGATTCAAAATATGAAAACTCGTAAAAAGAAATTGTAAAACTTTAGGCATTTGCGAGTTTTTTTGTTAGAAACTCGATATAGTCAAGTTTTATTTTAATTAAATTTTGTTTTAACTTGTATTTCTTAATGAACCTTCTGGATAAAATTCCTATAGAGCTACCACTGTAGTTGGGCAAGTTTTTTAAGATTAAAAGGTCATGCTACATCAAGCTCAAAAGCTATTATTACCATGTCAACGCTTAAGTGCGTATGGTAAGCCCCCAATCAAAAAAAAATAAAAGTCAACCTTTTGACCTGTTACTTTGGTGATCCTACACATAAGAAAGTCTTTTTTTTTTTTTTTCCTTTGTTTTATTTATTTTTATTTTTATAGTACTTTCAACAAATGAACAATCAGTAACTTAAAAGTAACTTTAAAGTAAAATGTGTTGTTTCAATTACTTGTGTTAGCATAAGAACTTATTCTAAGATAGAATTATGTGGAATGCACATACTAAACCTTCACAAATGATGGGGGTCACAATTTTGGAACTCTTAAAGCTAGCTTCAGATATATTATATATTTTCATAATATGTTTACACAACAAAAATAATATCGATTTAGTCTTTAACATCATGACCAAAGTGTGCTCTTGAGATTGCGACCAATATGGATTCAATATCAGACAATGAAGCTTCGATTAGAAATGATAAAGTACATGTTAAGACCAAAAGGTGGTCTCAAAAAAAAAAAAAAAGTACACAACAGTACCAAATTTTCTAATTAAACCACAAATCTACTTGATTTTCTTCTTTTGGCCTTACACTAACTGTTTAACTAAGACAAATATCAGACTTAGATTAGATTTGCAGTCACGAGAACATATTTTTGTACTTGTACCCATACTTAAAATGATTTTGGAAGATTGTTCTCAATACGCATTTTCATGATCTCTTTTAAGGAATTTAATTAGGTTGCGCTTTCTTGGATTCCTATGCCAATGAAAGAGTTGTTAAAGAGGGTTTACCATAAGAAACATATTTAGAGGAGCATGTGAAGATAACAACAATATTTCGGTTAAGCTATATTCATTTTTCTAACTTAGATGATGAGTTAAGAGGAATACGATGATTAAATCAGTTCTTTCAACTTCAAGCATGCATATCCCGAAATCTTAAAGCCCCCAAAAATAATTATTTCCATTCCATTATGTTAGACATATTATGGCCCAAAACAATTGTAGACCCATGTTCTTATAGAATAAATAACTTAACCTCAGGTTAATTTATGGTTGGTAAAGGGTTAGTCGACTATTTTTTAGTAAATAAACCTTACATTAAATTCATTGTAATACAACTGTTTAACATCAAGATGTAACTGTTCAAAAACTTTCACACTGTGAATATAGGTTGTTAGGCCGAACCATGTAAACTTTCGTATATATATGGCATACACCTACGAGCAATAAGGATAACAAAGTTTATTAAATCTCAATGAGTTTTAACTCAAATGATACTTCTTGCTATAATACTTGAATGAAAGGCGAAGTCATAAGTTCAAAGATCCATTCGATGCATATATGACTTATTAATAAGAAAATGAAATGATTAGATCCTCTCTCTCTCTCTCTCTCTCTCTCTCTCTCTCTAATAATTTTAATCCTATTGATTAAAGGGATTGGAGTCCACAACTCCATATGGCCATTATGTGTCGTCACAAAAATCACAAGGCCATTGAATAAACTCAATTTGAAAGTGATGATTACGTCAGGAAAAGAGCAATATATAGTATTGAATTTAAATCACAAGAAGCACAAAACAAATTTCGTAGCATGTGTGAAGACTAATGGTCAAATTCCAAAAATGAGCTAAATCACAAGCACACGATGCCATAAACTTGATTGGAGGATACTAGTATATGTCACTAATTAGAAATAAAAGTTCCTTGAACAATATTGTTAATCTTAATTAATTCATTATGAAAAGATTTGCAACGAGATTGTTTGTCTTGATGTGTTAGGTTTACAACCTCATCATATCAAAAAAGAAAAATTAAAAAAGGATGTGAATCTTGGAAGTTGAAAGTGCTCTAATCTCAATCAACCGAATTGAATATAAAACATGTACATTATTATAAAAATAATTTTAGTAATTTAATTTTTTTATTAAATTAATATTCTTTTTTATCTGGATTTAGTGTATCTATTAAAGTACTAATCAATATTTAAATTATAAAAATAATGAATCGGGAAAAGAAAAGTGATGGGTATCCAAATAATCTATTATCATTTGACCAGAAAGAAAATGGTTTAAAAGGTATAATATTAGTGACGGCAAACGAGTTCAACCAGCGGATCGGTTCAATGGGCAGTGAGTGGTTAGGAACTAGGCCCATAAATTTATCGGATTGGTATGGATTTGGCCCATGTTCTTTTCATGCAGCCTAAGGCAACTTGCAAACATTTTAGGACCACTGTCAAAAAATGAAAAACCAAACTAAATATTTTGAACCTTCGATGTACATATGGAACTCAAAAAATTTTCACAACCAAAAACAAAGTTTAACACCCACAAAACATTCATCTATGGTCAAAAACCTTATAACTTAATTGACATCGTTCTGATATTTTAATAGAGATGTGTAGCAATTTAGAGTTCAAATTTCCCTTATCCCAACTATCGAATTATAAAAAATAAAAAATAAAAATTCATACATGATTTTAGCAGCCATATTAGCTAACTTGGACACCTTCACAAAAAGCCTACAATGCACTACATCTTTTACTTTTTCCTTTTTGATAATTCGATAGTTGGGAAATAGAAATTTTGAATCTTGGACATTTTCATTGCAAATGTCAAATTATGCCAATTGAACTATAAGGTGTATGAGTTGCACTTGCATCTACTGATCTACATACATACTTAATTGACCTCTTGTTTGCTAAACTATCTTCTATCTTCACTATACAATGAAATGGCAGCACCCTCTACTTTAAACAAAACAATAGCGGTACTCTCTCATCTAAGCAACCTCTCAATTTGCACCTAAACTTATGGTTCATTTGGATTAAGGGGAAGGGAGGAGGAGTAGAGTAGAGTAGAGTAGATTTGGCCAAATATTAGCATATTTTCAACTAACTCTACTCTACTCTTCTCCACTTCCACTTCTCCTTCTTCACTTTTCCTTTTTTTCCCCTCAATCCAAACGGATCCTTAAGTTCAAATGAGAAATTTCCTTCACTTTCCAAACTAGATCTGCCAAAATTTTCAAACTTTAAATCAACTTGCTTGGATATATTGCTAAATAAGTGATATAGGTACGATGAAGGAAACGGCAAAGCAAACTAATACTTGAATTCTATATATATCTCTCAAAAACTCTCACCCTTGCCTTACCCACTATGCATTTCTTTTCCTAAACTTTTTTTTGCTGAATTTGCTTTTCCTGTATTTGCAAGTTGCAAGACCATTCATTAATGGAAATTATTAAATGGTTGAAAACCCACCAACAAATGAGACCGAACTTTTCTTTTTCAGTGCAAGTATCTTAATCAATCCCAGTCTTGATCTTAAAACCATTGTACCAAAGGCCCATTGGCCCAAATCCCACGGGAGACATAAATTGATAGGATGTCAAAATTACAATAACAAGATCGCATGAAGACTCGGCCCACATTCCTCTTCATTAATAAAGCTCGTCCTTGGGAGAAATGGACAACAAGTCAATAGAAGTGCTATGTCCATGATATTTTCACAATAAATTTGTCCGTTTAGTACGTGTATTTAAACAACAGTTTTCATATTTTTTGAAAATACGTGTGGGTAAAAAAGTGTATGAAAATACATGTAATGTTGTTTAAAAACAGAAAACATGTGTTTGAACTATTATACTAAACGGGGGTTGATTGTTATGAGTTATTGTTGATGAGAAAAAAATAATTTAAGTGGTGAGTTCAAATTAAAACTAATAACAACTTACTATTCATGATTTGTTATAAAAGTATTGTAAAAATATTATGGATATATAATTTCTCAGCGACATAACCGTGGCGAAATTCCATTTACTCCCAAAGTTGTCCCCTCATTAAAAGACATTAAATCTTATTTGATATTTTTTTCCAAAAAAAAAAAAAAAAAATCTTATTTGATCCCTATTTTTTAAAATAAGCTAATAAAATGTATAATTATCAAATTATGGATTTCTTTCGTTTATGTTCTTTGCTAATAAAATCCCGAAAATTGGAGTATAACCTTTCTAATCCATTCTATTGTGTCTTAAATAAATTTTCGCATCTTATTTCTTGTACGGTTTTAGACCCCTTAACACACAACCAGATTGAGTTGCATAGTTAATTAGCCAAGTTGTTACTTAGTCAAATTAAGCAATTCTAGGTTAAAACAATCAAACAATCATATCAAGAATATAAAGCAGCGGAATAATAAATAACACAAGATATGATCACCCAGGAAAACCAAACCGGTAAAAAACCTGGGGAGGATTTTACCCAACTATCCTCAAGGCAAAACTGAATTCACTATAAAAGAATCGAAGTTTATACAAAAGGACTTACAAGCTCCCCGCTCGACTTCCTAATGCTACCTACCAGTAGAACTTACTGACATGACCCCGTGCAAGCTCCGAATCCACAGACTCCTTCTTTCTTGAATTCTTCAATCAGCTACAAGCACCCACGCTTGAGATTCTTTAAGCTTTAATGGTAGCAACCTAGTTGATCATTAAGATGTTGAAGTAATCTCTATCTTGAAAACCCTAAACTTTGTGTAAAGAAAAGCTCCTCTAGATCTCACAAGAGATTTACATAAAACAGCAATGTATGAGCAACAATACAACTGGAACAAATCTAAAAACGTGGCTAGGGTTTTGCCTTATATACCTAGGGCAAAAACATAAAACCCTAAACGTTTTAATGAGTTAGAGCTGAGTTGGAAAAACTGCAGAAAACGCAATCTGGTCGACTTTCGATTGATCGAGTCTATTCTTCGATCGATCGAGCCAAACCGAAATGCCCCAATGCATCTACAGTCTCTCGATTCCAACTTTACAATAATTAATCAACTTTGAGCAAGCTTAAACAAGACTAAACATATTATTTTGATCATGGTCAAATTAGAGTTCTAAATACATAAATTCCTAAACCTTTAAAATCTAATAAATTCCCCCTTTGGCAATCCGTGACAAAACACAAATTAAAAACTCAAAGTTTACAAGTAAATAGCCCTTTACAAAAATAATGCTCATAAACTCAAATTCAATCCTAACTACTATCCATCAGTTGCAAGTGTAGACAGCAGCTCAATTGAATCAACCTGTATATTCCTGAAATACTCAACAACCGCATAAACGCATGTGTGACAGAAAAGAGTAAAACAACAAATATAACATTCTTATAAGATTCACACAATACAGAATAAAGACATATATTAATGATCAACTCATAAATATAAATCAATAAACAGTGAATCACAAAGCAACAAGAATTAATGAATATATCATGTAAAACAATCAAAGTAATGAATATATCATGTATATCAATTAAAGTTACTCCCCCTAACATGAATATCCCCAAAAATGATATATAAAGTGAAGCACCTAGATACAATCTAAAAACTCCACGAGCTCCTAAAAAACAAAAAGTCTCCCCTGTGGACGACTAAATTTCTCGGTTCGAAATAAAGTCAAACAAGTAAAAATAGTTGTACAAATATGAATTTGTATTGATGATTGTGTGGTACAATTCTCTGTAATTACAAAAGAGTGATCCTCTGATTCGATCTCCTTGAAAGATTTGTTAATTGGATTTGTGGTAATGTGATTTTCACTTGAACACAAAGTATCCTTCAATTTGGTTGAAGGATGGATCGAAGATTGTTGAAACGGAATTACAATGAATCTCTGGCTATGAGCTTGTTAGAAATCCTTTGGATCTAGGTGAATGATTTGGATGATTTTCCTTCGAATGTTCTTCGTATTCGAAGTTGAAGTTCTTGAAGTTCTTGGAGGCTTTAGAGCTTGGTTCCGGCAGAGCTTCTGGACTTCTGAGTGCTTCCAATGGC
>NW_027069759.1:761538-789784 GCF_002906115.3 Quercus suber | reverse complement strand
ATGATTTGGATGATTTTCCTTCGAATGTTCTTCGTATTCGAAGTTGAAGTTCTTGAAGTTCTTGGAGGCTTTAGAGCTTGGTTCCGGCAGAGCTTCTGGACTTCTGAGTGCTTCCAATGGCTTGGTCCTCCCTCCAAATCTCTGGATCTCCTCCACTCAGATCTCTTAGGTCTGATCTCCTCAAATGCCTTAGGAAGGCTTCTATTTATAGGAGTTTAGGAGTAGGTAAGTGACACGTGGCGGAGCTTGATTGGTGACACGTGGCAGCGCTTGATTGGTGACACGTGGCAGAGCTTGATTGGTCCGCTTGTGTCATCGCCTGCACATGCTGGACTGATTGTGTCATCGCTTACACGTGCGAAGCTGATTATGTCATCGCTTACACGTGCGATGATGTGTGATTGGTTTTTGCATGACACTTGGCAAATTTCTGTTGGTTTCTGAGTAATGATAGCAAACCCTAGCAGCAATACGCGGCGCTTTGTAATTGGCCGTATTTTGTGGACTTAGTAGTGTGACGTGTCAGCTTGTGATAGGTCGGAAATTTTTCCTGTCTACAAATGCCCCCTCGAGACTCGTTCACACACACAGTTTCAGGGTGTGGTGTGAGAACGAGTTTCGAAAACAGACTTTTACTCTTGGCTTTTCAAATGAAGTAATTGAAGGTAGCAGAGCTTTCAGCAGGATGAGATAATTTCCGAGGAGTAGACCCACCCATACGAAAGGATTTGGTAAGACCGAAAAGGGGTCTGCCTGTATTTGAATGTACTTGCATGACCGAATCTTCTCAGCAGAGGTTAAGTTGAAGTAACTTCAGAAGAGTGTTCCATGGTACTCGGAGTGGGTTGGTGAGGCTGAAAGTTATTTGCAAGAAGTTGGATGTACTTGCAAGATCGATTCATTTCAGCAGAGGTTAAGTTGAAGTAACTTCAGAAGAGTGTTCTTGGATCTTTGGCGGCGATCACATGGTGTAGAAGATGGGGAAGACGCGAGGATGGTGGCTGGGTACAGCATACAGAGTCATGGGGCTAGCCTCGTGCTTTTAAGAACCGCTGGTGAAGTCATCTCAGAAGAGTATACTTCGGATTACGGCGAGGCCATGTGGGAAGGTGATTGAGTGCGCATGTGTCATCGTTTTACCCCGGTTGAAGTAATTTCAGAAGCTTATGGATTCTGGAGATGACGGTGTTGGTGGTGAAGAAGACGGGGATGAAGCAAAGCGAATGGGTGAAACATACGCCACCATGGTTCTGATCCTGTATGTCAAGAACCCTCTGGTGTAGGTGTTTCTGGGAGATACACCTTCGAATATGGTACTGACTGTATGTTACATGTGGTCTGACAGTAAGTCGTAGAATGTGCATGCGTGATTGGACCATACTGACAGACGTTAAGTTGAAGTAATTTCAGAAAAGTGCATTCTAAAATACTTCAAGTTGAATTTAAGTTGGAGTAATTCCAGAAAGTGTGTTTTGAGGTACCAGCAACGATGACCTCTGGATCCCACGCTGATAGGAACATGGAATATGGTTTTGGCAACCATTTACCAGCCCCAAAGGTTGAACTCTGATGAGCTGGTGCCCCGGAGGTCGTTGCAAGTGTTGGATGAAAGACAATTTGTAGGATACCCCAACACTTTTTACCATCTTCACCTATTGACACTTGTTGGGAAAGCACAACAAAGTGGAAGATGGAGCTAACTTGTGATTCTGGTCTTAAAAACCAGCCAAGTTGCTGTTTGTTTCGAACCGCTGCTTCTGTTGGAAGGCCAAACAATTGGAAAGAGACTGTGGGAGACCTAAGATTAGGAACCGGTGTCTCTGCTGGACTTGAATTTCCTGGCCAACCAAATTCACGAAAGCATGGAAGGTCGATGCAGGCCTTGTTATGAATAACTTTATGGACAAAGGTGGTTGTTAGGTGGAGAAACAAAATCTGTTTGGATCTCAAAACTACAATGATGCTGTGAAGAGGTTTCTGCCGAACCATGGGAGGGTTGATTTCAAACTGATTATGAAGTGATATTGGTTGCTGAGTGTTGAGAATGATGAAACCATAGTGAGAAATGGCTGTGAGAAGGAGGACTTGAAAATTTGAAAGAAGCGAATCTTCATTTATGACTCAGTGTTTTTTTTTTCTGGATGAGTTCTTCATGAATCCGGCCCTCCTATTTATAGCGAAGAGACGAAGAATGGTGGATGGATAGTTGAGAATGGCGGATGTGAATTTTTGGTGAGACCGGTGGATGAGAATGGTAGGTTTGAGACCGTAGAGAACGAGAATGGTAGGTGAGAGATGAAGAATGGTAGGTGGGAATGTTTGGCACCGAAAGGGGAATGGTAGTTGGATGGGTGACCTGATGTGATTTCAAGTTTAAGACACACTTGTGAAAGTTCATCTGTACTTTTGAAAGAGAAGCCTTGATGAAGACTGGAGAATAACCTTGAGGGGATCCAAACTAAATGGATGAATCTCAAGTTTTGATAGTGAGAGCTTTAGTTTTGGACATTGCCAGTACTTCGGAGATGTGGGTCAGATTGGCGATTTCCAAGTTGCGAAAAACTGAGCAAGACAAGTTGGCTTGAAAATCTTGACTTTGGTCAAATTCAACACAAAAATCAACTAGCTTGGATTTGAGTTATTTGTGCAATTTTCAAGTCTCAAATGATGGAACGGACTCCAAAATTGGAATGTACGCGAAAAATTGAGCAGGATAGGTCCATCTTAAAAATTTTGACTTTTGGTCAACATTTACGCAAAAGTCAACTTTTTGGAAATTGGATGTTTGCACAATTTCCGAGCTTTGAATGAAGAAAATGATCCCAAAATCGGAATGTACTCGAAAAACTGAGTGGGACAGGCCTCTTTTGAAAATTTTGACTTTTGGTCAAAGTCAAAAGTCAAACTTGGTCAAACCTTTTTTCTCTCTCTCCCTTTTCTTTCTTTTTTTTTTTTTTTTTTTTTTTGGCGGTTCGGACTGGGTTAGGGTCAAACCGGGTCGGATCTGGGCAGCTAGGTCAAGCCAGATAGTGGAGGATGACGTCATTGATGACGTCATAGAGCGCGTGCCTGCATGTAGCGCGTGGAAGCGCGTGGCGCGTGGGTAAGTGCTACCGCGCGTGCGCGCGCGTGTGAACTGATGGAGGCGCGTGTTCGTTGACGCAGCATTTGCCGGAGCTTCTAGAGGCGCGTGAATATATTTATGGAAGGATGATTCAATCTCACTCTAGAGGATGGACGTTTAACAAGAGATGTTGTGATACCTTTCTGTTCAGATGGAGGACTGAGCTCACTTTGTACCTGTCGAGTGTCATGAACTGGAGTGGATGGTTCTGAACTTGATGGTACTGAGACTGTATCATTCAACACCAACAGCTCTTCCTCACTATGTTTCCCAACATACTCAGTAGGAAGAGAATCACTAACTTCTAAAGACTTATCTTGAGCAGGAACAGTGTTTTCTAAAGATGCTTCTGAACACACTTCATCATTTATCACAACATTTGAAGATTCCATGACTGTTTTGATTCTCAGATTGTACACTCTATAAGCTCTATTGGTGGAAGAGTATCCTAGAAGGTATCCTTTGTCACTCTTTGCATCAAACTTTTCTAGGTTCTCTCTATCACCTAGAATGTAACAGTCACTGCCAAATATCCTGAAATATTTGACAACAGGTGTCTTCCCTCTCTAGAGTTCATAGGGAGTTTTCTTGGAGTCAGGTCTAAAATACACCCGGTTGAGTGTATGGCAAGCAGTATTGACTGCTTCTCCCCAGAAGGATTTTGGCAACTTTTTGTTGTGTAGCATGACTCGTGCCATCTCCTGTACAACCCTGTTTTTCCTTTCCACAATCTCATTCTGTTGAGGTGTCTTGGGTGATGAGAACTCTTGGTGAGTGCCTTGATCATTGCAGAAAGTAGCCAGCTTGGTATTCTCAAATTCTCTTCCATGATCACTTCTGATTCTGGCTATCACAATATCTTTCTCAACCTGTAATTTCTTGCACAGATGTATCATCTTCTCAGGAGCCTCAGCTTTGTCCTTCAAAAGCACAACCCAAGTATATCTAGTAAAGTCATCCACAACAACTAGAATATACTTCTTTCAACCCAAACTTTGAACTCTGGCAGGACCCATGAGATCAATGTGTAATAACTCTAAAGGTCTTGAAGTTTGAACACTAGTCACAGACGGATGCTTGGATTTTACTTGTTTACCTATCTGACATGGTCCACAAATGCATTTATCTATCTTCTCAAACTTAGGTAAACCGATAACTGCCTCATACTTGGAAATCTTCTCTAACTACTTATGACTGGCATGCCCCAACCGTTGATGCCACAAATCAACTTGATCAATTTTTGCACTAAAGCACTTGTTGTTTACACTTGGTGTTATGCCATAACAGTTGTCAGCTGTCCTTACACCAACACACATACAGTCACCTCCTCCATCAAGTATCTCACATTCATACTTGGTGAAAAGAACATTTAAACCATTGTTGCAAATCTGACTTATGCTGAGTAAATTGGCCTTCAATCCATCAACATACCAAACATCTTTAAACACTGGCAATCCTAGAATGTCCATAGTACTAATGCCTTTGATCACAGATTTACTTTCATCTCCAAAAGTGACTGTCCCAATCTTTCCTTCAAAGAGTGTTTTGAATAAACCTTTATTTCCTGTCATGTGCCTGGAACAACCATTATCCAAATACCAAAGACAAGAATCACGTGCCTTTAAGGCGGTTAAAGCAGTATAACATACATAATTCTTATCACATGTGATTATGCCAAGATACTTAAGGAAAGATTTAACAAAAACAACAAAAGGCAAAGACAGCAAGTAGACAAGTTAACAAATAAGCAAAAATATTTTCCAAGAATCCATGACAACAGGGGTCAAGGATCAGCTTAGAGATCAAAAAATCTCTAACAAAAGAGCTACTTGCTCTGATACCACTTGAACAGTTTTAGACCACTTAACACACAACCAGATTGAGTAGCCTAGTTAATTAGCCAAGTTGTTACTTAGTCAAATTAAGCAATCCTAGGTTAAAACAATCAAACAATCATATCAAAAATATAAAGCAGCAGAATAATAAATAACATAAGATATGATCACCCAGGAAAACCAAACCGGTAAAAAACCTGGGGAGGATTTTACCCACCGATCCTCAAGGCAAAACTGAATTCACTATGAAAGAATCGAAATTCATACAAAAGGACTTATAAGCTCCCCGCTCGACTTTCTAATACTACCTACCAGTAGAACTTACTGACACAACCCTGTGCAAGCTCCGAATCTACGGACTCCTTCTTTCTTGAATTCTTCAATCAGCTACAAGCACCCACGCTTGAGATTCTTTAAACTTCAATAATAGCAACCTAGTTGATCATCAAGATGTTGAAGTAATCTCTATCTTGAAAACCCTAAGCTTTGTGTAAAGGAAAGCTCCTCTAGATCTCACAAGAGATTTATACAAAACAGCAATGTATGAGCAACAATACAACTGGAGCAACTCTAAAAACGTGGCTAGGGTTTTGCCTTATATACCTAGGGCAAAAACATAAAACCCTAAACATTTTAATGAGTTAGGGTTGAGTTGAAAAAAATGCAGAAAACGCAATCTGGTCGACTTTCGATCGATCGAGTCTATTCTTCGATCGATCGAGCCAGACCGAAATGCCCCAATGCATCTACAGTCTCTCGATTCCAACTTTACAATAATTAATTAAATTTGAGCAAGTTTAAACAAGACTAAACATATTGTTTTGATCATGATTTGCCAATATTACAAATTAGAGTTTTAAATACATAAATTCCTAAACCTTTAGAACCTAACATTTCTTTTCTTCAAAACTCTCAAATTTACTTCTTTATAAACTTTCAAATACATTGAAATTTGAAAGGCAACTTTGAAACAATTAGGCCAAAAAAAAAGCGAGACCTAATTATGGCCAACTAACCTATTGGTAATAGTCGAAGCCTATATTATAATGCTTTGGAAAAAGTGAGAAAACACGATCTAAAATTCTAAATTGTGTCTCTGGTAAATAATTGAGTGTACATTTGGTAGGAAAAATTATATTATGTTTCGGGTGTATATGCCATCTCTCTCACAGCAGCTCTAAATTGTGTCTCTGGTAAATAATTGAGTGTACATTTGGTAGGAAAAATTATATTATGTTTCGGGTGTATATGCCATCTCTCTCACAGCAGCTGGGTCCTACAACTATGTGGGACCCAGCTGCTGTAAGAGAGATGACATATACACCCAAAACATGATATACTATCTCATTTGGTAGAGCCTATTTGCTTAAAGAGTAGTTTTAGTACCAAATAAACTAATACAATTTTGCTACAATTATCTTACAATAGGCTGTATATCACTTTTATATAGATTTATTACATTTTCTCTACTACTCACAATTTACCATGTGGACAATTGTATCACTTTATGTGGTCTTAAAATTTTTTTCGCTTAAAGCCACTTTCTATTATGTTTCGGGTGTATATGCCATCTCTCTCACAGCAGCTGGGTCCCACAACTATGTGGGACCCAACTGCTGTGAGAGAGATGACATATACACCCGAAACATGATATACTATCTCATTTGGTAGAGCCTATTTGCTTAAAGAGTAGTTTTAGTACCAAATAAACTAATACAATTTTGCTACAATTATCTTGCAATAGGCTGTATATCACTTTTATATAGATTTATTACATTTTCTCTACTACTCACAATTTACCATGTGGACAATTGTGTCACTTTATGTGGTCTTGAAATTTTTTTCGCTTAAAGCCACTTTCTATCTCACATTTAAGCAAATAAGTTGACCACTTTCTAAAAAGAAAAAGGAGGTAAATAAGCTAACCAGACGCACAACCAAAGGCTTCTTTTGTATCTAATAGCATTATGTGACAACGTTTATTGTTTTTGTCAACGGTTTCACTATATTAATATTCTAGACTTCAAAGAATTTTTCTTTTTTAAAAATGGACTATAAATAAGAACAACTGTAAAATTAACTAAATATGTATCAACATAAATTACATAATTGACAGAAAAGAATGAAATGCAAACCTTGGCATTTGTTCAGACTTCAGAGAAAGAAAGTGTCTTCACACTTTCTTTTGTTTTTAAAATCAAGGTGTACACAATAAATTTTTAGTCCGAATTATTTAGCAACGTAGGTGAAAATTTTAATGATTGATTGCGAAAATAATATGCAATCTCTATGAAAATTCTTTTCAAAAGAGTTTAGTCCTTTAATTCTTCTCTCCAAGGGTGATTCGACTGGAAGGCTCGATGGATTTTTTTTTTTTTTTTTTAAATCAAACTAAGTTGGCAACGAACTTGTGAAAGAATTTCTACGCTCTGTGCTTGTTTGGTAATTATTCTTTCTCCATATTTGTGTTCTTTAAAATTTGAAATTTTGGAGGTAGAATTAGGACTTGGATCTAATAGAGTTTTATGTTTAAAGATCTTGAAGTTTTCAGTGGCTGTTGGGCTTTGATTTTGACATAAATTCAAAGTTTGGTTGAAATGATTTTGGAGAGGATGGAAAAAAAGAGAGTGGAAAAAAAGAGAGAAAATAAGTGGGAGAGATGTTTCGAGGAGAGGGGGGAAGAAAAATGGTGGGGTTCGGCTATTTTCTCTTCGGCCACCACAACTTAATCTTCCTAAACTGGGAAAAAAAATAGAAAGAAGATGGGGAAAGTATGCTTTGGACCAAATTGTTCTTCCAAAATCCCTTCTAAGCAACAACTTTTTGTCTTTTTCTTGTTTTTGTTTTATTTAATAAGGATATAATTGTAAATTTATACAAACTTTATTTTTTATCCTCCAATTTTTCTTCTTACCCAAACAAATGAATTTTTCATTTCTTTACTTTTCTATCCTCCCAACCAAACACATATGAGAGAAAACTAAATTACTTCTATTATCCTAATTTTCTACAATTTTTCCATTTTCTATTTTCCCACTTTTCCACATCTCCAATCAAATAGATGACCTAAATGAATTTAAAAGGTGAAAATGAGCCTTTTCCCTTATTTTTTAAAATATTTATAACAATGTTCATGTTTTGAAACTATTAAGTATCGTGTCTCTATTTTGAAACTTGATTTAAAAAAAAATTGAGTTACAGGTGGAACTCGACATTAGTAATGTCAAGTTCTATGCATATTTTGTCACTTAATTTTTTTTGAAAATTCAAGTGAAACTCGATATTGCTTGTGGGGATATTGGGCCTGGGAGTCCGTCGTTTGTTTGTGTTACGGGTTTATGGCCTAATCAAAGGACGAGGGTTTATCCAAGGAGGAGAAATCTTTGTTAGACAAGGTTGTGTTAGTGAATAGAAGTCAACTTTGACTATAATGGCTCATGGGGTAGGCTGAGGATAAATTCATCCTCGGCTAACCAATGCTGAGGTCCAAAAAGTTTGTTTGTCACTCAGGATGATGTTCCAAGAAGTCTCGTCGGTGTTGATAAGCATTGTAAGAGTGGTGAATAGGGCAATGCCCTAAAATATCTAAAGAGAAAGTTACTACCTCTGCAGCCTATGGTCCATATCAAAGCCCTTCCCATTGGCATTCTTCATGAATTTCTTGAATTGCTTGGTGATGTAGGACTTCATTTTAGAATCTTCATCGTTTAAAGACTCATCCGTGTCACTGCTGTTAGTGTTCAGTGTTATGCTTTTGCTCTTGCTCGATTTCCCGATTCTAGACAAACCCAACTCATAAGTTTGTAGATTGCCAACCAGTTCTATCAAAGGAATTTTGTCAATATCCTTTGATTCCTCAATTGCGGTGATCTTGGTATGAAATCTCTAGGGTAGAGATCTGAGCACCTTTCTAACAATCTTAGGTTCGAGAATGGTTTTCCCAAGATTAAAGGCTGAGTTCACTATGTTCTTGAGCTTGGCATAGAACTCATTGAATGACTCATCCTCTTCCATTTTTATCTCCTTAAAGCTGGTAGTGAGCCTCTGAAATTTTGAATCCTTGACAGCTTTGGTTCCTTCATAGGTTGTCTGAAGAATGGTCTATACTTCCTTTGCAATTTCAGTTGAGGATATCTTCTTAAACTCCTCATTTGTAACCGCATTGAATAAAGCATTCAAAGCCCTACTATTGAAGTTAGCCGCCTTGATATTAGCATCATCCCAATCGACCGACGTTCCCTTTGGCTTAGTCCAGCCAATCTCTATAGCTTGCCACATCTTTTTATCTAAAGACTGCAAGAAAGCTCTCAAATATACTTTCTAGTATGCATAGTTAGTATCATCAAACAAAAGAGGTATAATAAGAGACTGTCCTCTATCCATGACAAATAAGGGTCAATGGATCTCACAACAAATATTAAAACCTAATCAGAGTGTGCCTGCTCTAATACCACTTGATAGGCCAAGAATGTATTGACCCTTTGTGATGAATTAACCAATTAATTAGCCAAGTTGATTAATTAATCAGATTAACATATAATATGCATGGCAGCACAAATAAATCACCAAATAACTAAATATGCAGCGGAAATTAAATGACACGGTGATTTGTTTACGAATGGGAAAAACCAATACGGCAAAAACTCCATCGAGTGATTTTAAAGTCACCACTCTCGAAAATTCACTATTTTCACAACAAGCTGTTACAAGTAAAAGAATACCAGTGCCTTATACTAACCTACAATTGAACCATTATCCCAATACCTAATTGGACTTGTTCTGTAGTGATAATCTCCCATTTTTAATGCACGACTCTCAGTACGTGACTAACCAATAGATGCGCGGTTCCCAATAGGCGACTTAATCACCAACTTAAGAAAGATATTGGCTGCAAAATTCTTTAGTTCATCCAGACGATGAAGATCACAAAGCTCCTTGGTCACAAAACCCAACGGTGTATAAACACAGTAGCTTCTTCAAAAGAAAGATGAATTAGGGCAAATTCTGTTTCGAGTCACAATTTGTATGAACAAAACTTTGCTCTACACTTGCGCAACCTTTAACAACCCTTAAAATAATCCTTATATTTGTTTAGGGTTGTGAGAAAAGAAAGCCCAAACATATACCCACGGATTAGAATGAAATCAGTTCTGAAAAATTGAATTTCATAAACCTCGATAGATAGTTTATTTGTCGAGAAGCTGTTGAGCATCGAGCTTCAGCAGCCTTTTAAATCTAGATAGATTCTAGCTGTTGAGCATTAAAATCCAGCACTTCTTCAGTTGTTTCTTGGACAAACTTGCATGGCTTTAACACTTGAACTTAAAACCTTGTTCCTCGAAACATTAACATATCCTAAATCGATCTACCCAATTACAAGTGCATTTTGTCAAAGGATTAGCCAATTACATAAAATATTGACATACGTTCCCAACATAATTCACATATGTCCTAACAAAGACCATCTAAGGTTGGGTATTTAGTGAAGGAGATCAAATCCTATAAGGAGGTCTCTGCCTGTAAGAGGAGATCCAAGGACTTGGTGTTTTATAGTGAGGGTTGGGAAAATTCTGATAAGAATAGGTTTACTTTTTTAGGTAATTAAGAATGTCTCTCCATTTGTTGCGCAAAATATTTGGTTATGAGGCAGCTAGAATTCTGCTGGAAAAATCTTAGGATGGAGAATTGTTGCTATAGCTTCGATATCAAAAAGGGCTATAACTGGGATGGGTCTAGAGTAAGTTTCTAGAAGGATATGTACTTGGGCTATGGGAGTGGGGCTAGTTAAAGGAGCTATAATAAATGGTTTGGATTTCTGGGTTTAAGGCATCATCATTATCCGAGTCTAAATCTTCTTCTAATGTGGAATAAGCCATGACTACTAAAACTTGAGGAGAATAGTCATCATCAAGTGAAAAAAGTGATTCTACATCTAAGAAGGGAGTGTCATCTGCATGAATCTATGCCTATTCAAGAAGCTTTGCTGCTTTCTCCCTTTTTGGACAATTTTTTGTAAAGTGGCCTAGTCTCTTGCACACAAAACAGACTTTTGAAGTTTTTCCTTTGAATTACTTTCTTCTAAGAAACTTCCATTTTTCTTTTTGAAAAATTTCTTCCTTCGTCCTGCATGGTGTCTCCTTTTCACAGAATATTTCTTGAAATGATCTCTTCTTTTTGTTGGACAATCACAATTTTTCTCATAGCACTTTATCTGCAAATCTTTCCTTTTGCAACTATTTTTGAGTTTACTATTAACTTTTTCAATTTCTAAAAGAAATTTTCTCTAGTTGCAGAGCTTTTCTAGAGCAATGAGCATATGTTGGTAAATTTCTCCCAAAGAGACTTGTTGCAAAGTTATCTTTTGGAGGTTCATCATGTAGAGAGTTTCATCTCCCATTGGTTCTAGAAGGGAGTTAAGAAAGGTATGCTTGGAATTGACATTGTCCATGCTATTGAAAGAATAGAATCATCTTGACATCCTGTCTGTTAGAGATATATTAGATATATTAGACCAATGTAATAGGCCTAAGCCCACTCCTACTTGTACTAGTAGTCTAGGGTTTAGTCTCTTATATATACTCATGTTAAGATTCATTATAATATAGGTTTTGTACAACACTCTTATACAATAAAGATGTAGCCCTTAAGGGATTTCTCTATAGATGTAGGCTAAAAAGGTTGAATCATGTAATTCTTATACTCTAAGTGTTCCTATTCTATGCTTCCTGTGAGAGACCGCGCCCCCGGCCCGTTTTAATGAAATGTTGGGGGCCAAACCCACGTGAATGGGTGGAGTCGTGTTATTGCCTTTCAAAATGGAGGTTCGACTAGTTATATTTTCCCCTTTAGATTAAGGGTTTTACAATGGAGTCGCCACTTATTTAATTATTGGAAAAATAAGAAAACCATAATTGAAAAATTCCTCATTTTATTAATTTTAAATTGAATTTACATTGATCATAGGAAAATTACATGGCTTTGGTCCTAGATACAATCTAAGATAAAGTACATGACTTTGTTTCCTAGTTACAATCTAAAAATTGAAAATTACAAGGATAAGCATTTGATCTACTAACCCTTGATCTAAGTTCGGAGGCTATGTTACAAGGTGGGAAGGTGTTAGGCACCCACCTTGCCCGGTGAAACCGGTCTTCTAGACTATGGTGGCCAACAATCATATCATATCATCCAATATGTCAATCAATTTACATGTTGAATTTAATGTGTGTGCATGTGATAAACCCTAATTCAATTTATTAAACATTGCATTTGGATTGAAAAATAAAATTCTAGTGAATGTGTGTGGATGATGATAATCTAGATTCAAGGATTTGAAAGAATTATGAAACAAACATGTTTTTCATATTTTTGATGTGGATTTAAGACTAAAACTAGTGATATGCATGAACATGTGATGAACAACCAAGAACATATAAAGAACATATTAAAACAACTAAGAACATTCAAACATATTCAAAGGAATTTAAATGATCATTATCATGCTTTAATCTTAAATTCTCATCATAGCAACACAAGAAACAATTAGGGAAAGAGATTATACCTTCATGCAAGATCCATATGGTGGAAGAGGAGACTCTTGAGGGAGGTCCTAGGGTGGAGGAAAAGAAGAGTTAGGAGAGAAAGAGTGAGTCTCACTCAATACCTTGAGTCTCAGGAAGACCAAGATATGACAAGACTACTCAACTTCACTAGAACTCAAGAGAGGAGAAGAGAGGGGATTTTTTTGGTGTCTTGGAATGAAGGAGGGGGAGGGTTTATATAGTGGTAGTGGAGGGAATATGAATGGAAGGACATTTAATGAGGGTTGACAAGGATTATGAACTAGACCTCATTTTAGCCTTGGGGAAAATCTGGTGCATTAAATGGAGAGATTGGTGGGAGTGGGGAGCAAGCCAAAATTCGGTTTTCCCGTAGCTGCTGTAACAGCTTGTAGAGCTAACTTCGAAAAATCATATCTGACCCAATTCTGATCGGAATTGTCTCGTTCTTGTGCTCAAATTGAAGCCCCGGATGTCTAGTTTCTGGGAAAATTAACCTCATTCATAGATTCAAAATATTCTGAGAGATATTGATGAAATAGTGAGCAGAGGTCATTTGTTAGAAAATGGTTTCAGCACAATTAACATTAATAGGTCCCAAATTAGCTCCCAATTAACATTAAATGGCTCCAATCACTCCCATTTCAGAATTAATTGGTTCCCAATTTACTCTAATTAAAAGATAATTACACAAATTACTCATTGAATAATTAATATTTAACTATCTAATTAATTAGGTGTATGCAACCTCACCATAAAATGTAGTCCTAACCAATTAAATTATGACACATCATTGTTCTCAAATTAATTACACCTATAACCAATTGAAATCAATTGTTCATAATCACATATAGTCGGACTCAATTTGTGATAGTACATCTTAGCCATTAAAACTTGATTTGATAATAACTTTCAATCTAATGGTCTGATTAGGGCTTATGACCAGTCGATTTGATCGTTACAACATCAAGATCATTTTGGTGAAATGAGTCCAATGATCTAATGGCTAGAATCAAGATGCATATATTTTTAAAGTGAAAGTACCATTTTACCCTCCATGTGAGGTTAAATGCGGGTTGCAAAATGGGGTGTCAACACTTCCCCTCTGTTAATGTCATCTGACATCATTAGATGACATCATCACTTCACATTAGCAACCACGCAAGCCCTAGTCCACGTCAGCGCCACATCATCAGGATGAGTCAGCGGTTCTGCAGCTCGATTTGTGACCTGACTTGAAAACCTAGAACTGACTTGGACCATGTAGCTGTTGACTGACCGTTGACTTTGATCATTGTTGAATTTGACTTTTGTGTTGACCTTTGACCAAAAGTCAAAATTTTCGAAAGGACCTATTTGGCTCAGTTTTTTTTGCATAGATTCTAATTTTGGACTCCGTTTCTTCATTTGTAGCTCCAAAATAAGTCAATTGGCATATTCTTCATGGTGGTTTCTTCAAAGGCATTATTCAAGATATCTCCAAGAGATCTTCTCATACTTATCCAACCTCAAGCCTTCATTGAGCTTCCTCCTTGAGTTTGAGGAAGGGTATTAGAGATATATTAGACATATTAGCCCAATGTAATAGGCACAAGCCCATTCCTGCTTGTACTAGTAGTCTAGGGTTTAGTCTCTTATATATACTCAAGTTAGGGTTCATTGTAATACAGGTTTTGTACTACACTCTTATACAATAATGATGTAGCCCTTAAGAGATTCCTCCATAGATGTAGGCCAACAAGGCTGAACCACGTAATCCTCGTGTTCTAAGTGTTCCTATTCTTTGCTTCTCCTTCCGTATCCACTCTAGCATATATAACATGGTATGACACATTGCGTTGCTAATATACTTAACACTATTAAAATGCTTTTCCAGATCTTTTCTATCAAATGAGCAACACTTCATCACCAAGAATTCTTCTCGCGCTGCTTCTGTATAATGGGTTGGCGAGCCAAGAAATTCATTATGAATAATTGTGAAAAAATCTTCTAGTGTTTTGCATTGGATTGCCTGGCTCTGTCAGGATTCTCCTAGATTAATCCACCATTCTCTTAGTCTTCCTGTGATTCTTGCAACAAACTTGGATTTTAGCTGTGCATCATGAATACATGTTAAAAATTTCATCGTGCCATTTGGAAGGAAGGGCATTATCAATGGTAAACAGATGTTTTGAATCTGTGGTTGATGGGTGGGTTAAACGTGTTTGGTTATTAGGGACAAAAGGTGGTGGAGGAAAAATTGGCGGTGGTGGTGGAGGCAGTTGAGGGCGAAGAATGTCATCATCTTCTACAGTTGGTTAATTATCTGTCATGAACACTTCTTCTAGACCAAGATCAGGCAAGTCTAGATCAGTGACATCAATTACTGGGAGCACAAAAGGTCCTCTTGGATCTTCAAGGGTGAGATTTTTCAAGAATGATGAAATTGGATTTGGAGAGTTAGGATCTACAGCCAACATGTTCATATCTTGAGGCTTTGATGAAGCACCAATAGTTGGACCTCCAACTATTAACACCACAATTGTTCCTCCACCCTTGTGTGTATATCCTATTACAGATTCATCCTCATCCTCAGGCTCTTCCTCTACAACCCCTGATACACACACACACACACACAGACTAACATGTAATCCATGTAAACGTATTGATGCATTTAAAATTAAACACAATTTGTATCATAAAAATATAAATAATTAGTCAAATTATTTTTTTAAAAAAGTACACATAATTAGTCACATATTAAAATTCTTACCTAAATGTAATACTACTTATGATTATTTTTTTTTCTAATTTTAAATAAGATAGAACGTGTAGTTATCTTTGTTGTATGTTGATTTTTATTGAGTATATGTAATTGGTTTTTATTTATTTATTTATTTTATAGTTTATTAATATTAGATTCTTAGTATTTTGCATTCTTTAACTCACTTGGCACAAAGATTAAAAAACTTAAGCGAACACATGGCATAAACTTAAATGGATAATTATGGTGTGGTTCTCACATAAATTTAGACACATAGCACAAAATTAGATTTTAATTTCAAATTCTAATTGAACTTTCTCTAAACTTTATATGTGTGTGTGTAGACTAGTGTGTAGCCTATAAATATGCATGAATACAATTAAAAACAATTAAAATTATACAGTTCAAATTATACATGATATTAGCTTACGCGTTTTTTAAACCATACATTCTAAAATATGTAATGATTTCTTATTTTATGTGTGTGTGTGTGTGTGTGTGTGTGTGTGTGTGATTTAGAATTTAAGTTTTTAAAATCTAATTAGATTTTCTATGTGCTTTGGCTATATATATATATATATATATAGAGAGAGAGAGAGAGAGAGAGAGAGAGAGAGAGAGAAGCTTACCAGACGCACAACCAAAGGCTTCTTTTGTATCTTTTTTTTTATACCAGGCTTTTTTGTATCTAATAGTAATAGCATTATGTGATAACGTTTATTGTTTTTGTAAATGGTTTCACTATATTAATATTCTAGACTTCAAAGAATTTTTTTTTTTTTTAAATCGACTATAAATATGAACAACTATAAAATTAACTAAATATGTATTAACATAATTAACAAAAAAAAAAAGAATGAAATGCAAACCTTGGCACTTGTTCAGAGAAAGAAAGTGTCTTCTTCTGCCTTTTGTATTTAAAATCAAGGTGTACACAATAAATTTTTAGTCCGAATTAATTAGCAACGTAGGTGAAAATTCTAATTATTGACAGCGAAAATAATATACAATCTTTATGAAAATTCTATACAAAATAATTTAGTCCTTTATTAATTCTTCTCTCCAAGGGTGATTTCGACTGGAAAGCTCTAAGAATTGTGTTTTTTGAATCAAACTAAGTTGGCAACGAACATATGAAAGAATTTCTAGGCTCTGTGCTTGTTTAGTAATTATTCTTTCTCCATATTGTATACAGTTTTTTAAGAATAAAAGAATTTCTATCTGTTATTTCAAAAAAATAAATTTGAAATTTTGGAGGTAAAATTCCCTCGGAGCCTTAGAGCTTGGATTCAATAGAGTTAATAATTAATGCTAGAGATACAAAATCTTTTATTAAAAAAAAAAAATTACAAACTGTTGATGTGATAAATGATTATTAGTAAATGAAAAAGTGATATTAATTGTGGGTTTAGATAAAAATCAATAAGGTTTAGGGTTTATGCTTAAAGATCTTGAAGTTTTCAGTGGCTATTGGGCTTGATTTTGACATAAATTCAAAGTTTGGTTGAAATGATTTTGGGGAGGATGGAAAAACAAGGAGTGAAAAATAAGAGAGAAAATGGGTGGGAGAGATGTTTCAACCAGAGGGGGAGGGGGGAACAAAATAGTGGGACCCAACTATTTTCTCTTCGGCCACCAAAACTTAGAATCTGTTTAGTTGGAGAGGTGGAAAAGTGGGAGGATAGAAAATAGTGGAATAATAGAAAATTTTTTAATTTTTCTCTTTTTTGTTTGGTTGAGAGTAGAAAAGTAGAGGTATGGAAGAAATGAGTTTGTGTAAATTTACTCATATATCCTTGTTAAAAAATGATGCCAAATTAAAACAAAAAATGACAAACAACCAAAAAAAAAAAAAAATCACCCAAATTTATTAAAAAATAAAAATCATGTCAGGACAAAAAAATCACATCTAAACCAAAAAGGAAAAAGAAAAATTGGAATGAGAACAAAAGAACCACTTAACAAGGGTACTAAAGCCTAGGAAAACAAATGAAAAAAGAAAAGAAAAGAAAAAAAAAGGATGAGAACAAAAATCAAACAGTTATTAAAACTAAAAAAGGAAAAAAAAAAAAAAAGTATTGAAGCCCATGTGCAAGTTGCACATAAACATTTTTGTCCTTTACCCATCAAATTTTCCCTCACCAAGTTTTCTCCCCATTTTGGAGAGAAAACTTATGGGTGGGCCCAAGATGGCTCTACTATCATTTTCCTATCTTTCCTTCTCAACCAAACACTTTCCAAAAAGTTTTTCCTCCTCATTTTCTCTCTTTTTTTTTTTCTTTTTTTTTTTCATCCTCTTTAAAATTCACTCTACCAAACACACCCTTAATCTCCCTAAATTGGGAAGAAAATTAGAAAGAAAATGGAGAAAGTGTGTTTTGGACCAAATTGTCCTTCCCTAATCCCTACCAACCAAAAACTTTGCGTTTTTCTTCTTTTTGTTTTATTTAATAAGGATATAATTGTGAATTTATATCAACCTCATTTTATATCCTCTAATTTTTCTTTTCATCCAAACAAATGAATTTTTCATCTCTTTACTTTTTTATCCTCCCAACTAAACATATATTATTAGAGAAAACTAAATCACTTCTATTATCTCAATTTTCTATTTCTTTTTTATTTTCTATCCTCCCACTTTTTCATATTTCTAATCAAACAGATGATCTAAATGAACCTAAAAGGTGCCTCCATTGACATCCTTGGAAACAAATCAAATTTGAGTGCCCAATCAAAAAGTTTTATTAGTACTTAGTACTTATCAATGACAAGTGTCTAGATTTGATTAGAAGAATTAGTTGTCCTCCTTTTGTAAGTCAAAGTGATACGAGGTTTTTTTTTTCTTTTTTTGGTCAATATTATGCGAACTTAGATGTCAAAGCAACACCATCTGATTTGCTTCTAGTATGCCATTGAATTGATTTAGTATCACACGTTGACTTAGGATTTATCACTAAACTTGACGAGACAACGTTTTTATTTTTACTTTTTCTCTACGCATTACAAGGGGCTGGTAAGCTTTGGTCTTAAAAGTGAGATATCAATGTGAAGAGTTTTGTAGCTCAGAGATATTGCTTGCCTTTCTTTACAAAGAACACTAGGAATTGAATTCTCTTCCTTTTTTTTTTTTTTTTTTATTGGTTAAAAAAAAAAAAATTTAAGAGAGTAAAACGACATCAAGCTTAGCTAAGAACACTAGGAATTGAATTCTCTTCCTTTTTTTTTTTTTTTTTTATTGGTTAAAAAAAAAAAAATTTAAGAGAGTAAAACGACATCAAGCTTAGCAAATTGTACAGGCCCTTTCTTTTTAGGCCTATGGGCCTACCGGTTGCCTGATTGAGTTCAGTTACGGTTTGAGATCTTCAGCTCTCCAACCAAACTAATTCTTTTTGTGAATTTTGGGCCTACTGGGTTGCCAATAAAGTCCAGTTAAGGTGCCACACCTCCAACTGAGTTTCCCTTTTTAAATTTTCTAACTTTTGGGCCTGTTGGGCTCCCTTTATATATTCATTCTTTTTTCTTTTTTCTTTTTGAGAAGACTCTATACATTCATTCTTGGTTAGAGAAAGATCCCAAATCCCAAAAACCAAAAAAACAAAAATATGGAAATAAGAGATTACAGAAAAAGAGTATAAGAGTAATGATTATTTTTGTGCACTTGTTTTGGTATAAAGACAATGCACAGCAGCACATAACACTTGGGTTAAAACCTTAGCACAGTGGGAATTTCCCAAATGATGTAATGGGCTTGGAAAAAGTAGTCTATAGAGGACATGTAGGATACCACACACACCCCAATATGAAAATGGGAATCTCATCATTGAACAACACCACAAACAATCTTGTGAGAACAACCCAGACCCCATGTCTCTCTCTCTATCATTGTTTCAAGACTCGACAAGTTGACTCATGGGCCAACCATGCATACTGGGAACTCACTCATTATTTGGCTGAGTATGTGAATGTGATACACAAACTTTCACTGCTCTTATTAGTGTCTAGTCTGATACACAAAATGTATGTAAGTGACTGATTTGGTGTCTAAAAGTCTCTTCATTCAATGGTATGAGAAGAACCTGAGTTTAAATCTCCTTGTGTCACACTTATTTTTAGCAAAAACCCATTATTCATAGCCAAACTTTTCTGTCTTTTACTTCTTTTTTTACCCTCAATAACATATAATGGTCCATCTAGGTGGCACCATCAAAATAAAGCACCTATGAAATTTTGGCAAATTTTTTTTCCTTGTGATTTTTTTAATTCTATGCTCATTAAAATATGACAAAGTATGTAGCTTGATTTAAATATTAAATGAGAGAAACGTTCCAAAGAGACACACACACAACAAAAGACTAACTGAAAGATACAATGGATGATTTTGATAGTGAAGTATACTTCATGTGACTTGGGACTGTCTATACTTTCCGAGGCACCAAGCCTCCAAAGACCTAAGCAATCCATTTCAAGAAAGAAGCTGCCCATGAATCAAAGTATCGTCATGGAATAAAAGAAAAAAATTGAAGAACACAACACACAACATTAAAAAAATTAAGTTCTAATTATTCTATGATAGCGCTTGCACAATAATGGTTGGTGTAGGCGCCAACTTTATTGACTTTATCAAAATCCAACGGCATATAGAAAGACCCAAAAAAATAGTTTCCTATGATTCCCACTTTATGGAAAAAAAAAAAAAAATCCAGTTTTAGTGCTGTCTATCTTTTCATTATAGATAACATATTTGATTATTTTCTCCTAAGTATTTATCATAGGAATACATCTTTATTAATGTCACAATCTTTATTCTTTAATCTTTAACATTTTGCGTCTCTTTCTCAAGTATTATATAAGTATAAAATTATTACATATAAAAAAGTGGGGTTTGGATAATACCAAGCTAGAACTCTCTCTTTAGCTAGTTAGGTAAGTCACTAAATTAAAATGAGTCCTAGTTATATATTGTGTTCACGGGTTCCAATCTCTAATTGATGGTGCTGGGGATTTTATTAAGTGGACAATACTTGTCTAGAACATGTCATTATCTTGTAATGAAAAAGAAGGGTCAAAGAGAGATTACGAGTGACGCTTTGTTATCTGCAATGCCTGCTTGCCTAACAAACCAGCTGTTGGTGATATTGTGGATATAGAAAGGCCACGTTTTGCTATAAACTATAGGTTTTCAACACTAATTTATTAGAATAATATCTGCAATTGTAGTTGGGAAGTAGACAAGTAGTACAATTTTGTGTAAACTATTGCACAGCTTGGTTTGCAAAGAAGAAGAAGAAGAAAAAAAATGGAATCTTTCAACCAATATATTCCAGCTCAAAATAATTGTCCAATTATGCTTTGACATTTGTTGATAGACTTTAGAATTTTCAACAACTAGTTGGACCTTTAATTCAATACTTGTACAATTAAGGAACAATTCTGAACCTGTTACTGAAAATTTCCTTCTTTAGATATACTTCTGGTATAGAAAACAGAAAGGTATGGGCAAAACTTAGGTACTTCGTCAATAAATTACATTATGAATTAATTGTTTTGAAGAAAAAGCAACACATACAATTATATTTAATTGGCCAACTGACTGTACTTCATAAGTTTTATCCAAAAAGTAGTTACAAGTTAGGAATGTTAAAGATATTGGGTTATTATTTGTTAATGTAATGGTTCAAAAGGTCCAAATATATTGTAAGGGCAGTTGGAGTTAACCCTAGATCCTATATATACATTGTTAAGGTTCATTGTATCATACAAGTCATATCCTAGTTTTAATTTTACTTTCCTTATAAAATAACTAATGTTTAGAATAGGAAGCAATCATACACATCGTAAGTAGTGATTGGTGGAACATATAGTGATACACAAAAAGTGGTATAGAAGATTTACATTCTAAAGATGTAACCACTAAAACACGTAATCCTCGTGGTCTCATTCTCTCTTGCTCTAGCTTCTCCTAACACTATACTTTCTAACATTTAAAATATTCAATAAGGAAGTTCAGCATGGAGGGTGATATGGTTTTTTTTTTTTCCCTTTTCAATATATATATATTGTATAGTCAAATGTATTTGGCAACATGTATTAACTCGGATATATTATAAATTTAAAGAGATATTTAGCATTGCATCATTTGATGTGGTCTAGATGCATATCTAGATTTGTAATTATGATTCCCACTTTATGGAAAAAAAAAAAAAAATCCAGTTTTAGTGCTGTCTATCTTTTCATTATAGATAACATATTTGATTATTTTCTCCTAAGTATTTATCATAGGAATACATCTTTATTAATGTCACAATCTTTATTCTTTAATCTTTAACATTTTGCGTCTCTTTCTCAAGTATTATATAAGTATAAAATTATTACATATAAAAAAGTGGGGTTTGGATAATACCAAGCTAGAACTCTCTCTTTAGCTAGTTAGGTAAGTCACTAAATTAAAATGAGTCCTAGTTATATATTGTGTTCACGGGTTCCAATCTCTAATTGATGGTGCTGGGGATTTTATTAAGTGGACAATACTTGTCTAGAACATGTCATTATCTTGTAATGAAAAAGAAGGGTCAAAGAGAGATTACGAGTGACGCTTTGTTATCTGCAATGCCTGCTTGCCTAACAAACCAGCTGTTGGTGATATTGTGGATATAGAAAGGCCACGTTTTGCTATAAACTATAGGTTTTCAACACTAATTTATTAGAATAATATCTGCAATTGTAGTTGGGAAGTAGACAAGTAGTACAATTTTGTGTAAACTATTGCACAGCTTGGTTTGCAAAGAAGAAGAAGAAGAAAAAAAATGGAATCTTTCAACCAATATATTCCAGCTCAAAATAATTGTCCAATTATGCTTTGACATTTGTTGATAGACTTTAGAATTTTCAACAACTAGTTGGACCTTTAATTCAATACTTGTACAATTAAGGAACAATTCTGAACCTGTTACTGAAAATTTCCTTCTTTAGATAGTATATACTTCTGGTATAGAAAACAGAAAGGTATGGGCAAAACTTAGGTACTTCGTCAATAAATTACATTATGAATTAATTGTTTTGAAGAAAAAGCAACACATACAATTATATTTAATTGGCCAACTGACTGTACTTCATAAGTTTTATCCAAAAAGTAGTTACAAGTTAGGAATGTTAAAGATATTGGGTTATTATTTGTTAATGTAATGGTTCAAAAGGTCCAAATATATTGTAAGGGCAGTTGGAGTTAACCCTAGATCCTATATATACATTGTTAAGGTTCATTGTAACATACAAGTCATATCCTAGTTTTAATTTTACTTTTCTTATAAAATAACTAATGTTTAGAATAGAGAGCAATCATACACATCGTAAGTAGTGATTGGTGGAACATATAGTGATACACAAAAAGTGGTATAGAAGATTTACATTCTAAAGATGTAACCACTAAAACACGTAATCCTCGTGGTCTCATTCTCTCTTGCTCTAGCTTCTCCTAACACTATACTTTCTAACATTTAAAATATTCAATAAGGAAGTTCAGCATGGAGGGTGATATGGTTTTTTTTTTTTCCCTTTTCAATATATATATATTGTATAGTCAAATGTATTTGGCAACATGTATTAACTCGGATATATTATAAATTTAAAGAGATATTTAGCATTGCATCATTTGATGTGGTCTAGATGCATATCTAGATTTGTAATATATTTAATCACAACCATAAAATAAATACATTTCAAATAAAAATATCCTAATTACTTAAAAAATGGAACAAGGTTGAATACACCTTGAAATTAAAATACATTTCAATAGGCAAGAAATTACTACATTAATAAAACCAATCATGAAACTTTGGTATTATGGTTTGAACTTGAGACCAACTTTAACTAACGCCCGGCATCTCCCCTCTCCAAAAAAAAAAACCGCCTAGGCACTAACCTGAATGAATTCTTACCAAGCTAGTGCCTAAACGATCTTCTCCACAATTTTTAACAAAGGACCATGTTTCTTTGAAAGACGCGCTAGAACTAAAAAATAAATAAATAAATAAAAAATAAAAACCATTAAAACTCAGAGAGTTGACAATAATTTATATGAGAGTGAAGGTTTTGGTTTGCATCTAGTGTTTTAGTTCATTAAATACTACACCATATAAACACGTATTTAAAATTGGCTATGTATCTGTATCGTGTTCAGTTTAGTGTACTAGAATACTAAACAAAAGTTTTGCCCAAAAGTGAAAAGATAAGACTCAAACTAATATATATATATATATATATATTTTTATGTATTCATTTTGATTTTAATAACTAACACTTGTTATGGTTTAATTTTTAGAAGTTCTTTAAAGGAGTATTCTATAAAGCAGTCATTTTAATATAAAAAATGAACCAAGTTATAAATGTTCATAATGTCAAGGCTAACTCTTCCTCTTAGTTATTTAGGTAAGCCTAGATGGAAGCAGACTGCATAATTTATTATATATATATATATATATATAGCTGGACTCAAGTTACACCTGGTGTAATTCTAAATGATATTACACTACTTAATAAGTTATTATTAGATGCGAATTTTGACAAATCTACCGTTGGATTACATTATATTCTTATACTCTCCATGCTTGCAAAATTTCACAGTTATCAAAGATTAATAGTCATTTTATCAATTAATTATTTAAATTCAAGTTTTTGTAATTTAAAATAATTCATAAAAGATGAGTTTATGGATCATATGGTAAATAACACCCAATTAGTATGAAAATTGGCAAGTATGTTAAGCACATATAGAACATGTAATTCAACGGTAGGATTCTTAAAATATGAATTTAATAACAAGTTATTGAGTTGTGTAACATTGCTTAGAATTACACCAAATATAACTTGTACCTAACTCATATATATCTGCTCTCTCTCTCTCTCTCTCTCTCTTCACTGATTATTACTCCTTCTCTAAAAGCACCTTTTGACAACAGTTTATCATCAAAATACAATTTTTCTCTAAAGTAAATATGATTACCTTTTATTTATATTAGTGTATAATCCGTGCATATACACGGTACAATTAAAAAAAATTACAATTACACACATATATGGATTCAAATTACTCTCTCTCTCTCTCTCTCTCTCTCTTTTATTTTTCTATTTTAATTTCTTTTGGATATACACGAGTTTACTCTTTCTTTTGTTTTCTTTTTTTGTTTATTGAATTTTTGAAGAATTATTTAAATTAGACCCTTCATCTTTTGTAACTCATTAACTCACCTAGAACAAAAAAAGAAAAAAGAAAAAAACTTAAATAGGACACGTGGCACGGAATTAAACAACAATTGGAATCTAATTTAAAATCTAATTGAATTTTCTCTCAGATTTACCTATTAATCTATATATATATATATATATAGATGAGTATGAGTGTGAAAATCTATTATTAATTTGATTTTAAGTAAATCTAATTTCACTTATTATGGTTAAGGCTATTAGTTGATTCTATTGTTAAAATTTTATAGTAATAATAAAATCTCACAAATGAACCCCAAAAAAAAAAGGAAAAAAAAAAAAGACTAGTTTAAAGTTATTGCCTTAAGCCTAAATTGTATCAAACTGGTCTTGCATAATATTTGGGTTGGATAGGATTGGGGGAACGATAATACATAAAATCACATTGCACACTACAACAAGGTTAACCTATTGGGTTAAATTCTAGACATCAACTAGCCAGACAATATCAAATTCTATATATACTTGCATTAGTTTGAGAATAAGGTTGGAATATGCTCACTTGAGGGCAAGCCAGATTATGAATATTCTGAACACATAAAGGACAATACTACTATGGTTCATAATGAGACCATTTATTTTCTCTCAGATTTACCTATTAATCTATATATATATATATATATAGATGAGTATGAGTGTGAAAATCTATTATTAATTTGATTTTAAGTAAATCTAATTTCACTTATTATGGTTAAGGCTATTAGTTGATTCTATTGTTAAAATTTTATAGTAATAATAAAATCTCACAAATGAACCCCAAAAAAAAAAGGAAAAAAAAAAAAGACTAGTTTAAAGTTATTGCCTTAAGCCTAAATTGTATCAAACTGGTCTTGCATAATATTTGGGTTGGATAGGATTGGGGGAACGATAATACATAAAATCACATTGCACACTACAACAAGGTTAACCTATTGGGTTAAATTCTAGACATCAACTAGCCAGACAATATCAAATTCTATATATACTTGCATTAGTTTGAGAATAAGGTTGGAATATGCTCACTTGAGGGCAAGCCAGATTATGAATATTCTGAACACATAAAGGACAATACTACTATGGTTCATAATGAGACCATTTTTATTTGGGGAAGAAAAAAAAAATTTGTTAAAATCTACATGGTCAAAACCTTTGAACCCAAACCCTTCGTGTAAGAACATAAATATTTCAATAGGATATACCACAAATTTCAAAGTGATCTTCTACCAAATCAAAACCATTTTTGTTCTCACACAACAACACCACATGATTCACGCTTTTGGGCATTCACAGAGACCATGCATAAAGAGCATGGACCACAAAATTAGATCACTGCTGTGCTTGTTATGTATGTGCCAGGCTGCAGCCATAATAAGAAAAGATATGGTTAGGTGTGTCTTCGGGTCCTCACCAGTTTAGGCCCCGGCCTCCCCAATTTAGTACCCTACAAATTAAAGTCCTTGAAGCCTTGGTTGGTTGTTGCTTTTCAAATCATGCATGTGTATTTGCAAGTCTTTTTTGGAAGTAAATGGCCAATGGGGTCTATAGTTATTTATGAGTTTTGGGGTTTTATACTTGTTTATGAGTTTCCCTCACGTTACCTTTAGCAATTTAACTCACGAAAACAGATTGGGGTTTATTGCTATGTTCTTTTCATGGTTTTCATGAGTGTGGTTCATCTTATAAATACTATTTGAATAGATAAAATGTAATTGGTAGAGGATTTTTTTTTTTTTTTTCCTCTATGTTTTTTGGGAGTATTGGGTAGAGCCACAGTAATATCAAATATGTAGATAACTTAAAGAGTACGATGAGCCGATGACCCAATTAATGACATGCGAAATTTCTCTCAATTTATTGTCATAAAGCCACCAACTAATTAAGAACTCATCACCCCCCGCCTTTTTTTTTTTTAATACTAGTTTTAATATTCTTAACATTTAAGAAATGATTTTTTTCAATCTATATATATATATATATATATATAGATATTGAAACGAGTTTATAATAAAAATACGGAAATATTTTGTTCTAAACTAAATTAGAGTCATCTTCTTCTAACCTATTATGTGGCATTAAAAAAATTATTTATGTGTCATTTTAAGTCATGTATGTGTCATTTTAGTTACATGACTTTAATGATTCATGTAAACTAGTTTAAATAATATACATTGATTTTATAAATTTCCATTTAATGGGTTAGAGAATATATAGCTCCAAAAAAAAAAATAAAAACTAAATTTTGTCTTTTTTTTTTTTTTTTTTTTTTTTGCCGAATAATTTAAGTTTGTCTTTTAGACTACTACCATACAAATTACAAGGAGTGCATAATAAGCGTCCGACAAGAAAAAAAGGTACGAAATAGTAAGACACTAAGACATTGCCGAAATATACAATTTTGATTCATTAAGAGTGCCAAAATATTCA
Source organism: Quercus suber (assembly GCF_002906115.3). NCBI lineage: Eukaryota > Viridiplantae > Streptophyta > Magnoliopsida > Fagales > Fagaceae > Quercus > Quercus suber. The sequence continues at coordinate 762,862 of NW_027069759.1, read as the reverse complement.
ACACGTACGATACACCAGTTTGCTTTTGGGTGTTGAAATTTGCTATTGTTTACTCTGTAAAGTTCAGCAATCAAAGACCCAAACAACGTATAAGAGACACAGAAAATTTAAAAGTATTAGAAGGGAATCTAATTCAAAAAATGATATCAATAAATCTCATCAACCAAGCTAATCTATGACTTTCAGATACTTGCAAAAACCTATCACCTATTTATCATGATGATCTATCTATGATAACATACTAGAGGTCAAGATTACTTTTGAAAATGTCATTACTCGTCAGTTTTTATTTAACTTTGCTAATGGGGGAGGGGACCAAGACATCCACATCGGGTTCAAACTTTTTGCTACCAAATTAGACTTTGTAGCACAGTAAAATAAATCATAAGCATGATGTAAGATTATCTGCATAGCTGCTTGTTGAGTAGAAGTATAAGCTTGATAGTAATTAATTTGACTATTGCGACAAATCCAACTAGTCGAAATAGAATCCAAAAGTACGAATGGAATGATGAAATTATAAATTGTTTAGGGTTTGCCAAATATTTTTGAGGTAGTTACAATATTCTACTCGCTCCGTAACTCGAACTCTTTCCTCTTAAATCTCCAAACACTTTATACATGAGAATATGCTAATTAAACTAAACTATTAATTATCCTAAATACAAAATAATGAATTAAAAAAAAAATCAGCCTTAAGTGAAACTTGAATGAAAGATTTGAATTTGTGACATTCAATTTATAAGACATGATTTGAAAGGATGAAAAACTTCTATATTTGATTTGAAATGGAAAAGGTTCATCTCATGGTGAGGGTTTACTTTTATACGAGTTTAAGGGTCAAGATGGTGACTTGTTATTGAAAAATACTAGAATTATAGAATTTTTGTTACAAGATACTAACCAACTGACAATAAATGTAAATTCTGCCTCTTTAATAAAAAAAAATAAAAATATTTAAATTATATATTTATGTGATTAATGACATAGTAGTTTATAAAAACTATGTATACACGTAGACTCTTTTTTTTTTAAGAAACTAGTACACATAGACTCTTAAAATTAGTTTCCATGGTGGAAATGTAGAATATGATTTTATAATATATATATATATATATAAAATTTTTTTTAATAATTCTTTAAAAAATATTTAGAGAACCAAATTTTAATTAAATAGCTTTAGGGAAAAAAAAAAAAAAAAACATAATCGTGAGGGATTTTAGGCAGGAGTCAATCACATTATCATTGAACAGAAGGGAGCTAGTGTTGTTAAAGAATTTCTAGATCTCTCTAGGGAGGTGGGAATATTTGAAAAAGCCTTTAT
>NW_027069759.1:690105-760859 GCF_002906115.3 Quercus suber | reverse complement strand
CTCCCCCCCTCTCTCCCTCTCTCTCTCTCTCTCTCTCTCTCTCTCTCTCTCTCTCTCTCCTATTAATCCTAATCTCCTTTAGCGAAGATTCGTCCCCTCCTTCTTTCTCTTCTTCACTGTGGGTCCCACAATTGGGTCCACGATCCAATCAAACACACCCCTCCTCTTCTCTCTCTCCTTTTAATTTCAGGCGTGTAATTCCACGAATGGGGGACCCACGTGTTCACTAAGGTCAAGAAAGCAACCAATCACAAGGAGATCTGGGTCTCCCGGCAACCGCCTTTTCTTTAATGCGGATATATCTACGAACTTGTCGTTGTCGGTTCTATGATTGGACACGTGTCGCTCTCTCATACCACGTGACTAACTTGCCCTCTCTCTCTCTCTCTCTCTCTCTCTTCTACCCTCGTGTGACGTTTGCATTGCCACTTATTAGTCTGTCTCTTTCTGAAAATGACCCTTAGCCCCTCTTTTTTATTGTAAAAAAAAAAAAAAAAAAAAAAACCTGTTTCAATTATAACTTTTTGCATTTTTTAAATTTTGACGTGTGTGACTAAGACTCTTGATATTTAATTAATCTTCGAGCGTTGATTAGGATTAATAGGAGAGAGAGAGAGAGAGAGAGAGAGAGAGAGAGAGAGAGAGGTAGAGAGGTAGGGGGCCTGTGTGGTAGACGCGTGTACAGTGATTATTTGTGGGACCCACTTTTTTCTCTTCTTTATTTTTTGTGTGTGTGGGGACCACCTCGTGTGTTGCAAAAGTCCAAGAGGAGCTCTCATTTATTGAAAATTTTTTTTTTTAAAGGACTCTTCTCTCTCTCTCTCTCTCTCTCTCTCTCCTAAGCAAAAGTGCTTCACGGCATAGGCATGTAATGTCGACGCGACTGGTGTGTATGGGTCCCATTTTCATTGCCTAACTCTATACTAGCCTTTTAGTGCTACTGCTTTTGATTTTGAGTTTTGTTTGTTCTTCCTATAATGTGGATAGGCTACACTTTAAATAAATCCTGGTTAAGTGTGGTTTTGAATTTTTTGAAAAAATTAAACCCTATAAATTTGAAATAGAAGTGATACATATACAACAAGTTTTATTAGACTGAGTTTACAAATTGGTGTATCACCAATTATAAAGTGACAAATTAAATATTTATTTATGAGGTGTTTAAAGCACAACAATCACATTTTGTCACTTTATTTTATAGGTTTTAGGTAGTAAAACTTGTAGTACATTTAACATTTTCTTATACGTTTTTGTTGTGGATGTTGAGGTTAGTCGTTATCTCTTTAATCTTTATCCTATTATCTTGTGTTGTAATTTTGGCGGTACTCATTCTGTCATGAACTGTCACCTGTTGTTGATATATGATAAGGTATGACTTTGTGATTCATTGGTATTATTGGATTCTCCCATTGGTATTATTCGATTCTCCCATAAAACTAAACATGGGTTTGAATTTTTTGCCCTCCATTTGTTGTAATACAACAAAAATTATTCGTTAAATTGATAAATTGTAATTAGTACAATATCGCTTATATATAGTCTCACTATTTTTTTTTTTTTTATATACAAGATATAAATTTTATTCTAACCTAATTTAAGTGTATAAAACTTCCTCTTGTAGACTTGAATCTCGACTTTTGCCCCTCACCTGACAAGAATTTTGTATTTGGGGAAACTACAATTTACCACCCTAAACTATATATATCGCTTATATATAGTCTCACTATTTTTTTTTTTTTTATATACAAGATATAAATTTTATTCTAACCTAATTTAAGTGTATAAAACTTCCTCTTGTAGACTTGAATCTCGACTTTTGCCCCTCACCTGACAAGAATTTTGTATTTGGGGAAACTACAATTTACCACCCTAAACTATATTCTATATTATATTTTGCACTCTAAACTTTTCGAATGCACGTTTTGCACCTTAAACCATGACTTTGGTTACACTTTGCACCTCGACATTAAGTTGCCGTTAACTTGGATGGAAATCTAAAGTTTAGGGAGCAAACTGTAATCTAGAGTATAGTCTAGGGTTGTAAAGTGTAATTTCTTCTTTGCTTTTAAGGGATTAAGAAGATGGGCAATTGAGTCTTTTCACGTGATGTCATACTTTTCCATCGAAGTTAACGGCAAACTTAATATCGGGCTTGTGGTGTAATTTTGGCGGTACTCACCCTATTATGAACTGTCACTTGTTGTTGATATATGATAAGGTATGACTTTGTGATTCATTGGTACTATTGGATTCTCCCATTGGTATTATTCGATTCTCCCATAAAACTAAACGTGGGTTTGAATTTTCCGCCCTCCATTTGTTGTAATACAACAAAAATTATTCGTTAAATTGATATATTGTAATTAGTACAATATCGCTTAATAATAGTCTTACTATTTTTTTTTAATACAAGATATAAATTTTATTCTAACCTAATTTAAGTGTATGAAACTTCCTCCTGAAGACTTGAATCCCGACTTTTGCCCCTCATCCCACAAGAACTCTGTATTTGGGGGAAACTACAATTTACCACCCTAAATTATACTCTATATTATACTTTGCACTCTAAACTTTTCGAATGCATGTTTTGCACCCTAAACCATGACTTTGGTTACACTTTGCATCTCGACATTAAGTTTGCCATTAACTTGGATGGAAATCTAAAGTTTAGTGTGCAAAGTGTAATCTAGAGTATAGTCTAGGGTTGTAAAGTGTAATTTCTTCTTTACTTTTAAGAGATTAAGAAGAGGGACAATTGAGTCTTTTCATGTGATATCATACTTTTCCATCTAAGTTAACGGCAAACTTAATGTCATGGTGCAAATTGTAACAAGGGTCATAGTTTAGGGTGAAAAATGTGCATTCAAAATATTTAGGGTGCAAAGTGTAATCTAGGATATAGTTTAGGGTAGTAAAATGTAATTCCCCCTTGTATTTGTAGAGTGTCTCAAACAAAACTTGTCCTCCATTGTGCTATCACCACTCCATAAGTCATGCCAAAAATACAAAGTTGAGGTTTCTTATATGTTTCTTTTACAAAGTTGAGGTTTCTTATACAAACTTATAGTACCTTCAACATTTTCTTATATGTTTTTTCTGTGGAGGTTGAGGTTAGTCGTTATCTCCTTAATCTATATTCTATTATCTTGTGATGTAATTTTGGCGATACTCATTCTGTCATGAACTGTCACTAGCTGTTGATATATGATAAGGTAAGACATTGTGACTCATTGGTTTTATTTGATTCTCCCATAAAATTGAACTTGGGTTTGAATTTCTGCCTTCCATTTGTTGCAAGACAACAAAAATTATTCATTAAAGTGATAAATTATAATTGGTACAATATCGCTTATATATAGTCTCACTATTTTTTTTTTTGAATACAAGATATAAATTTTACTTTAACCTAATCTAAGTTTGTAAAGCTTTCTCCTAAAGATTTAAACCCCGGCTTTTGCCCCCACCCATAAGAACTTTGTATTTATGGAGTGTCTTAAACAAAACTTGTCCTCCATTGTGCTGTAACCACTCCATGAGCCATGCCAGAAATACAAAGTTGAGGTTTCTTATATGTTTCTTATAAAAAGTTGAGTTTTCTTATACAAACTTGTAATATTTTTAGCATTTTCTTATATGTTTTGCTATAGAGGTTGAGGTAAGTCGTTATTTCTTTAATCTATATCCTATTATCTTGTGGTGTAATTTTGGTTGTACTCATTCAGTCATAAATTGTCATTGGTTGTTGATATATGATAAGGTAATACATTGTGACTCATTGGTATTATTCGATTCTCCCTTAAAACTGAACTTGGGTTTGAATTTTCCGCCCTCCATTTGTTGTAAGACAACAAAAATTATTCGTTAAAGTGATAAATTGTAATTGGTATAATATTGCTTATATATAGTCCCACTATTTTTATTTATTTATTTTATACAAGATAGAAAATTTATTTTAACCTATCTTAAGTGTGTGAAACTTCCTTTTGAAGACTTGAACCCAAGCTTCTCCCCCCCTCCCCCCCCCTCCCAACAAAAACTTTGTATTTGTGGAATGTCTCAAACAAAACTTGTCCTCCATTGTGCCGTCACCACTAACTGAATCCCCCTCCATCCAATTCCTCCATCATGCCACCACCAAACTCCCTCGCCTCCATTGCACCATTGTCATCACCACCTTCCTTCACCACCAACTCCTTCGCACAACTACAAGCCCCTTCCCCTTTCCCATTTCCTTTGCACTAGCCCTATCTCCACCCTTCTCCTTCCAATCGTTCCACTAATGCCTTTACATTTACAACTACTTTTCAATTCTTGAGAATTTTGTTAATTTTAGATTTTCAATGCAACTAAAATTTAGAAAATTAATTTCCATTTCTAAACCAAATAACATAAAAGCATACCATTCACATTGGAAATTTTTTTTGACAATATTTTACTATAAAAAATGTTTTACGTTAAAACAAAAAGAAATGTAGCCTAAAAGACAATGGACTCACATCGACTTCTAACTAACTAACTAAGAGAAGCTTAGTGAAAATTATCTATATACACAACATTGATGTGCGAGTTAAATAGAGAGCACATAAGAAGTAAAATGAGATGCATTTATATTTTGATCTATTTGCTATAGTATGTTTTATTTGTTAGCTCAAGTATCAATGTAAATTCCTTACATTAACCATATTTGCAATATAAAACATAAAATAATTTGGCTATAACTTTTTATTATTATTTTAAAATAACTATTGGTGTAAGTTGACTAGAAAGTTTAGGACCACAAAATTTGTTGTCAAAAACTTTAGTAAAATTAATTTTGATGTGGTAGATCGATTGTGAGTGATGGAGAAAACGATAGGTAATCAATTGTAATCTGTTACATCAGAATTGTGGCAAAGTTATAGCAAAAAAAAATTGTGGTCTTAAAACAACTCGTAAGTTAGCTTACTATATAAAACCTCTCTTTTTGTTGTTGTATAGTCGCATGTCAAGCATAGGATCAAATATCGTTTACACTAGAGAAGGGAGGTTTAAGCAAAAAGAGGAAGTTACCTCCCATTGTATAGTTATCTAAAGAACCAAAGAATACAAAAGTCAATTACTTGGAAAACTTTTTTTTTTTTTTTTTTTTTTCATGCCTTGGAACAATTGTGCCTTTCTCGTTTCATACCCATAAACAATGGTACTACGCATCAAGTTGGAATCATGAAATTGAATCCCTACGTATAACATTTGTACCAAATTTGGGAAGTGCTAAATAGTAAATATACGGATTTGAGAGTTTATAACACCTTATTAGAATATTCAAAGTCTGTAATTTCCTCGTTCTCCCAAAGAACCATTATTACTAAAATTGACACATTTAAGCAAACGTGAAGTTATTCTTCACACATGGGTTTCACACTAAAATGGCTCAATGCAAGTAATGCCAAAACGAAAATATAATGTGTGACTTAAGTAGGGCACCCTCGAGAAATAGGATAGCTGCCATGGCCACTACCATTACATTTAGCTCATTTAGGAGTTCATAAAAGAATAGACATGAATGTAATATTAAAATGATTAGGGCATGAAAAGGAATAAAAAATTCCTCTCCTCTAGTTTAGATTACAAATAAATGAATTTAAAGTAAAGCAACACTATTTGGAGGTATTACAAAAAGAGATAATATCCGCCTATACAAAAAACTAATTGGTTTTTTAGTCTGATGATAAAGAGCTATCATCAAGAGCAAGCACTATCGGTTGAAACTCTCTTAAGCAAAAAATTTATAACAACATCAATTATTCAATATATATTGTAAGGACGCAATTTGAGTCCCTAACCCAAGAGATGGATAAGTTTTTGCCCAAAAAATCCAATACAATGAATTTGTAAAGAGTGGGTGGGAAGGCTAGACTTTAATGAGTTAGACAACAAGTAAAGTGGATCCAAATGACAAGAAAATGAAGATAGACTGCTTTAATCTAAAGAAAATCGTCCTCGGCACAATCTGAGGAGATCAATTCTTATATATTCCTTCTCAAGTTTGATTACAAGTTCAACTCTTGATTGTTATAGTGTTTTTCTCTTAATTCTCCGATCTCCTTCTCTTAGGGTCTTCTTTTTATTTTATACTATCCTCCTTCTTCATCTCTACCATCTACGTGTAGATTAGATTGCTAATGTTGATCTTTGTCCTATCAGCACATTCTTGAAATCTTTGAGGAGCAGCTGTAAAGCTAAAAGTTATTGTTCAGGTATCACTTCCTCATTAATGCGGGCAGAGAGTTAGCTGTAGAGCATTTAATGCGATGACAATAGCTTTTCCTTTAGATATTTCATAGTCTCTCTCTGTCTTGTTCCTTCTTGATACTTATCTTCATCGGTGGAATTGTCTGGAATGTTACTCTTGATGTCAGACCGCATCTTCTGACTTTGGCTTTGCTCAGTCGAGGAAGCATCCCTCCTCGGATCACCTCCCTAGAACATCACGCCTAGATCCCTTCTTTTATTTATTAGTGCTGACCTCTCTAACATGTTTATCCATCCTCAGACTACAAGGTGTCCTCGGACTGGACTCCCGGCCCAATATATACTACGGGGCCTAACATCCCTACACACACACACACACACACACACATATATATATAACAATATTATAATTACACTATTCCTTAAATATTACCTTTTTTTAGAAGATCAATATTACATTGCTTAATATTATTGATTTTTGAGTAGAAAATGGTTTCCTTAAGAAAATAAACAATTTTAACTATATGTATATTGTTAGATGATATTGTAATCATTATTTTATTTTCATTTATTTCTATAAAAATTGGTTTTATTTAATATAGTAATTATATTTATTTATTTTGATATCCTAATAATAATAAATAAAGAAGAGGAATGTATTGATATTGTAATCATTATTTTATTTTCATTTATTTCTATAAAAATTGGTTTTATTTAATATAGTAATTATATTTATTTATTTTGATATCCTAATAATAATAAATAAAGAAGAGGAATGTATAGAAAAAATCCCAAAAATAAACTAGTGATTGACTGAGACTTACAAATCTAATTTTTAAGGAAAAGAGAGAAAAAGCAAGCCCATTCTGACCGAGCACATGCGAGAAGAGAGTTTAATTGAGTCTAGAAAAATTGTAAAATCCTTGAGTTTTGCTTGTATTGACCAACTTTGGAACCCTCTACACAAAATATTTTGTTGATTTCATTAGTTTCTACACCTTCATAATTTTGTTAGAGAGATGCCCATTTGCTGATCCTTTGATTGATTTGCAAGTAAGCTTGTTTTTTCAGTTTTAATCTTACACGACATTGTTAGAATTCTGTCGATATATAAAAGAGACTATGGACTATAGGTTTATATAATAACATATACATAAGTGAATTCTAAAAATGTAATCAATTAGGACTTTAATATTATATACTAAATCATAATGGTCAAATTATGTTAATCCTTTAAATTCTCTCTCTCTCTCTCTCTCTCTCTCTCTCTCTCTCTCTCTCTCTCTCATTTTAATATGCTCCCAATTATATCTCTTTTTTAAATATAATATAGGTTTTCATCGCAACTAATGAAAATAATTTTATAATTAAACCTAATTTTCATCTCATTAACTACCAATTTTAACGGCATGAGACACATTGATATAATTATTTCAAATTGAGATGTCAACAAGTAGATTGATAGTTTGAGGGAAACATTATAAATGGAGTAAAAATAGGGTGGAAAAATATAATTTTCCCTAAAAATAATTCTCTCTCTCTCTCTCTGTCTGTGTGTGTGTGTGTGTGCGTGTGCGTGTGTGTGCGCGTGCGTGCGTGTGTGTGTTAGAGCTAGTTCAACTAAGTATGAATTATGAGGCCAAGAGCCTTGCTCAACTGATACTTTTTAGAATTTTTATTGGAATATTTAGGGTTTAAATCATACTTCTCAATTATTGAATTATAATTAATAATAGTATATTAACCACCATTTTAACAAAGTAATGAATTCAAATTTAACCCCACAAAATTCCATATTGGCCCTTTCATAGAAACTAAAAGACACAAATGTTAGTGTCTTTAATTACAAAACTTTGTAAAAATAAAATCTTTTATTTATTTATTTTTTTGAGAATCTTGATTGCATAGTCCGCAATAATAAAATATGTGAAGAATATGCAATATGCTTGAATATGATTTTCTCCATTTCTCTTTGTATTCGAGGGAGTGCATATATGGTTCTTGTGTAGGGATACAAAGCATTTGAAATAGTTATTATTATTATTATTATTATTATTATTATTATTATTAGAGGTAGGATTTGACAATAAGGTGTTAGGTCCAACACCTTTTTTTTTTTTTTCATCAAGTCAAGATATTAATTGGGTTTAGTGTAGATGAGATTTGAACAAAGTTTTTTATGCAACAACAATTTTTTTTTTTTTTTGTCAAGTTAGACTAACTAGAACTCATGTATTTGAAATAGCTGATCTAATTTGAAATATATATATATATATATATTTAAATAGTTGATTCTTAGGATTTAATATGTAATGCTTAATAACAATAAAGTAAATATATCAAAAAAAAAAAAAAACAATAAAGTAAAGGTAGTTCGAAATAGGATGGATTAAAATAATGAAAGATAAAGTAATTATGGCACAAATTATAAGGCTATTTGGTTCTTGCTTGCGTTTTCAAAACAAACGAAAAATTGTTTTGTGTTCTCAAAATTGGTTTTTTAAAGTGTTTTTCTCCTTTCAAAACTTGTTTTGTAACATTTTTTGGGCTTTTGTTTTCCACCCCATCCTTAACCCACAACTAGCATGCTTTCAATACAACTCATCCCAACTAATGGCGGTAACAATTAATGAGAGAGAGAGAGAGAGAGAGAGAGAGAGGACCACGTTGCATTGTGAACATTTGCGGGTTATAGGCGACTCGGATCAAGCTCAGTTGAATTGAGTGGAAAAAAATAGAGAAAAAACTAAATTAAAAAAGAGGCGTGTTGATTTATTTCAAAAATGCCATTCCAAAAATAAAATAAAGAAGTGAAAACAGCTTTAGGGATGTTTTGATCCAGAAATTTTTAAAATTAAACTAGAAAATTGTTATTAAATTCCACTACCAAACAACCTATAGTTTTTTTTTTCCTCTTTGTCAATAAGATCTTGTGGTTTTAAAATTAGTAAGTGCGTGTAGCACACATACACTCATGGAGAGATAGACGCGTGATGGCGGCAATAGGAGTGGGGCCAATAGTAGGTAATGGTGGCCCAAGTAGATTTGTGCAATGTTTGGGGTCTTTACGCTTGAAAGAAAAAACTCAATAATGGTTGCGTCGCGTAGCGGGTATTGTAGCAAAGAAAAGACCCTCTCTCATATTCACAAAATATTAGCAGCCTAGCTCTTTTTGCAGCTAATTAAAGCTTGGGTCCACATTTGAAAGCTAGACCGACCTCCCCTGTCCTCGTGGTCAACAAGTTTAGATAGATTGGATAATTGCTTTGAGCTAATTTTTTTTTTTTATTTATTTATAGAAAATTCACAACTAAAGTTGTGTGTATAATTGGATACCAAAAGAGGAATGGACCAAATTTTAGATATATACCGTATATTAAGTTTTTCGATTATATTCAAGTAGGTGATTGTGACTGTATTATATAACCATTGAAGGAGATAACATTGTCAATGTTGTATTGATAAATACAAATATGTTATTGGATTTACTTATATTTTTTAGTTAAAGGTCTTGTAACTGAATTGATATCTCCTCGTGCATAAAGTGCTTAAAATATACGGGAGAAAGTGTTTGAGCTGCGTGATTAACATTATATTATAATTATCTTTTAAAAAAATTACATTTTTAACGTACAATATATAAGAAATTATACTTAACTTGATCTTTAAAAAATTGCCAAACCATGTCATTTGAGAAGTGCTTAATTACCAAAAAAAAAAAAAAACCCTTCATAAAGTTGTAACCCGAAAATATTTTAATATTTGTATATATGGATCAAAAAATAGAAGATGGTTATAAATTATATAGGTAAGCACAAACAAGTTTATAATGTTATGTTACTACATTTTGTGGCCAAAATGGACAATTGCCCCTTTTGCCCAAAAGTTGTAATAAAATGCTTTCTATTTTGAAACTATTTAGCAAAATACCCCTATTTTAAAATTTAATTTTTAGAAAATCAAGTTTCAATAAAAAAAACTCGATTTGATGAAAATCGAGTAATGTGAGAAATTTTATATGAAACTCGAGTTCCATGTTATATATATATATATATATAAGTTTGATTTCACATAACTTGGTATATTTTTGGATTCAGCGTCCACATTTTAAGTTTTGTGTTTTGCACTTTTTTTTTTACCCGTGCCTCTTGCACTGTTCATGGGACATGAACAATGTGTCAGACTGTGTGCCTTACGATCCATCCAACGACCAATTGGTGAAGGATGAGAGGCCACAAATCTTTTATAGCATTCGATCGCAGACCAAACCCATTTGTATTGGAGCGAATTGTGAAATCCCTCACACAGTGTATTAAGGCAAATTAACAGTATTTTGTGAGTGTGAATAGTACCCAAAATTATTTTTTTTATTGTTTTTAGTTTTCAGCAAAATAAGCGATATCTAAACACACCTTAATTTTCTAAAAATCGAGTTTTTCATTGAACTTGATTTTTAGAAAATCAAGTTTAAAACATGTACATTTTGCTAAACAGTTTTAAAACATGAGCATTTTGTTGGAAAATTTTGTCGAAAGTGGCAAATGCCTATTTTGGCATACATTTTGCATGATAGAAAATTGTTTTTTTTTTTTTTGGTAATGTCGATTTAAAGGATATGGCGTCTGTATGAGATAGTTCAACAAACCAAGTGGTCAAGATTGAGAAGTAGGTCCCTAAATTTTTTTGGTGAATAAGTAGGTCCCTAATTTTAACTTTTTGTAATAGTCACAACCCCACATCAACACCCACATCTTGAGAAAATTGAAGCAAAATATACTACTTTATCAACCAATGATGGTGTTTTTATATTTTATTAAAGGGGAAGAGGGTAGTAGGGATGGGTGTGGGGTCAGAATGGGTGTTGATGATCATGAAGGTGCAAATTAGTTTAACAAGTTATGGTGATTGATACACGTGGATCGTGCTTGTATTTTCCATGTACCAAACTTTCATCTTTTGCAATCTTTTCCTTGCCTCTTTTTGACACATTCATTGAATTTTTTAAGCATGTAATCCTGAAGCTTTTCAAATGTTCTCTTCCTTTGTAGTCATTTTCTTGTGAAAAGAAACTGGAATTTGGGAAAGAAGAGACAGAGAGAGAGAGAGAGAGAGAAAGAGAGCAACAAGCAAAGTCCTCCATAATAACAATATTGAAATAGATATATAGAGCGCGCACACAACACACAAGGGTCCATGCCCACTTACAAATCCCTCTATAATATATATAAATCTCACATATATACATCAAGAGGATCAGAGAGAAAGAGAGTGAGAGTGAGAGGGTACAATATGGTGGCAGAGAATGAGGGAATCCTGGTTCTTGGGTTACTATGATGTGATGTGTGCAGCTTATATATGTTCAGAAAACCAATCTGATAATACCATTAGGGGGACATATTAGTACGGCCATGTACATTGGCTTACACTTACACTTACACCGCGTTTCCTGTTTGATATGTATATTGTTAAATAAATTAAAAGATTGGGTTTATAAAATCTTTCAATGTCACCGTAATGACACTAAAATTAGTAAATTTATTAAAACTTATTTCTTATAAATATCAATTTAGTTAATAAACTCTAGTGAGTTCTAGTTAGCTCAACTGGTAAAATATCTGATGGTTGTATTAGAAATATGAGGTTTAATTTCTGCTTACACAAAAAAACTAATTAGTGTCTTGGTCTAATGATAAAGAGTTATCATTAAGAACCGATGTCATAAGTTGAAACTCTAAAAAACAAAAAAAAAATTTATAAACTCCAAGTTATGTGGTGTCACAATCAAGATGATGATGAGCTCTGCACTCTAATATGTATATGGTGCCAAATTGCCAATGACAAACACTTTGTCAGAGACAAGATTCTTGATCAAATGGACAAATTAATAGCCGCAGACATTAGCAATATTATAATGTAGTTTGTTGCTAAACTCGAGCAATCTATGTCTTATATATCTGGATCACAATTCACAACCCTCAATGGAACTTTTCCATGGTTCTAGTTAGTTATGTCCCAATGAGTACCCACGTTATAGTAAATTTGGGATTTATAAATTATAATGTACTATTAGCACTTAAATATTCAACTTCTTTTTTTGTTTTTTCCCCTCCTAGCTTTGATGATTTCTGCCAATACTAGGAAACATTAAATGATAGCATCAATTCTCATGAAACACATGGAATATAATCATCCACAACTAATATTTCTCAGTTATATACTCATGTTGATGCTATTCCTCCCGCCCATAATGAATGGTCAATTTGACCAAAATAAAAGAGTTAAGAGAACTAATTAAAGTAGACATCTATATTCTGTAAGTTGTAAAACCTCACGAAATCCATAAGTTTTAAGGTTTAAAACCTCTACCCAGCAATCCCTCCCTATATTGTTTGATGTGTATGAAATTAAGGGAAAAGGAATTCTACACACTCGAGAGAATAATTAAATGGTTGAAGAACTCTAAACACCCTTATTGTATAAAAAAGAAGAAGATATACACACACATCATTATTCTAATTATTAAATTCTATTATATATATATATATTTAAAACCCCTATTAGAATCTTGAGACATAACGTTTCCATTAAATGGTAAAATATATAGTTCCATATAAAAATTCATTCATAGAAAATACCTATTAATAATTACCTACTAGAGGTTTTAATTTCAAATTATAAGAACTAAGGGACAATTTGATTTTGACCCAAAATTCTGAGAATGGTTTAGCATTTTCCCTTTTTTAAAATGAAGATGGACTATTATAATTTACAAATATGCTACCTCCCCAAAAGTTATTATGAATTTTTTTTAATACTTTAATATTTACACAATGGTTAGAGGGATTTGAAACTTGAATTTTTGTGTAGACAAATGAATGTATACTCCGTAGCATGGAAAATTCTAAGCATATTATTAATCTTATTATAAAAAGATTTAGAAACTAGTGTAACAATAAATGTACTACTAACATATTATCCAAAAAAAAAAAAAGTACTACTAACAACATATCAAATAAGAATAATGTTAGAGATACAAATGATTTTACAAAAATCTTTACTAACTGCTAATGTGATGAGTGATTATTGGTAAATGAAAAAAAATGCTATTAATGGTGAGTCTAGATAAAAACCAATAAAATGTTGGTCATATCAACATTTTGTAAAAATATTATAAAATAGTTTGTGCCCGTAGAATTACTCTATCAAATAAATAAATTTCTTAGCCATTTTTTTACATACTAAATAAATTTCTTAATCAATTTGTTTCCTATTTGATCCTTTGAGATATTAATTTTCAAGACAATCATACGCGTGTTTGCAAATAACAATATTCTATTTCATTAATAATGTTCTGTTTTATGCTCTATCAATCTCTATATATCTTATATTTTATCTTCTTTTGTCTTAATTAACAAAGCTACTGTTATTTTAGATGGTAAAATAAATATGGCAAATTACTGCTAAAGCTAAAAAATTATATAGTACACAAAAGGGGATAAAAGATTTTGTTTGCTAAGGGGGTGAAAGATTTTATATTAATTCATATTCCATACCTAACTACATATCAAACTTACTAGCAAATAAAATATTGCTGAATAAATAAATTATATTGGATTTAGTGGTTCCACCACTTTTTTAGTTGATTTTATTTTCCCTAGAAATCTTCTTCTTTAAATTATTTTTGTCTTTCTTTTCATTACGCCGCCTTTTGAGAGCTCCTAAGAGGATCCCAAAATGCACATTAGGAATCCATTCTCTAGAGAACAAGAAAGAGTGTGAGCTGTTTATGGACATTTAAAAAAAAAAAAAGTAAATACTATTTTGGTATCTAAATTTTACTAAAAGTTTATTTTTCATCCCTAAACTTTAAGAAGTTCATTTTTCGTCTCTAAACTATTGACAATATTTTATTTATGATCTTAAACTTTACTAAAAGTTTGTTTTTCATCTTTAAACTATTGAAAAAAATTCTTTTTTAATCCTTATTTTTGTCTCTAAACTTTTGAAAAAGCTTTTTACAAAGTTTAGGGATAAAAAATTTAAAAAAAAAACTTTTTAAAATTTAAGGACAAAAAACAAACTTCTGTTAAAATTTAGAAACTAAAATAGTATTTTACCACAAAAAAAAAACTTGACTAATATAACATGGGTAAAAGAAAAAATATATATATAATTCAAGAAACCCAAATGATAAATAATTATTTTTTTTATGATCTATTTAGAATCCGTTTATTTTGTTAAAATTAAAAAAATTTTGCTAAAAAAATAAAAATAAAAATAAAAGTTAATCAAAATAGTATAATAAATTTATAAATAATTTTAAAAAGTATAATAAATTTATAAATAATAATAAAAATAAATTAAATAGTAAAATATATAATTTAAAACCAAACTCTAATGCAAAAGGAAATCCCAAAGTTTGCGACTGTCTGACACCCGAAAGGACAAGAAATTGTCACCTATACACAGATTCCCATTATTTTTCTTTTCTATTTCAAATACCATAAATTTTGGGTCACCATCAGTAACAATGATCAATGATGGGCATCAGAATGAGCAGTGACAAACTTTAAAGTTTCTGATGTTAATAGAGTAGTAGTATTTTTTTTTTTTTTCAAACTTAGAGACATTCATGTTCATCATCATCAGGGTAAACAGTGTGTGTGTGGTGGTGGTGGGTAGGAGCTTATTAAATTTATATATATTGCTTTCTGTGCATGGGCTTTGTAATCAAACTGTCATTCTCTCAAAAATCAATATCAGTGTTATTAATTCTCCAAATACTTCCTAGGATCTTTCATCAAAACTTATTGCACTANGAACCACAAGCCTATTATATTTCAATAAGTGTCATGCTAAAATGGATTCATGAACCACAAGCCATTTTAAAAAAGTTTTGACTCAACTTTTCTAAAATTGATTGTTAACCAATGCCCTAAAGGCAGTCGTTAGCATTTCCCTTTCAAGAATATATATATATATAATAAATATTATGTTAGGAGCATTAACTACTTTTAGTATTTAAGTCTTTAAAAAATTGAGAAAAAAGTCTTAAAAATTTGATGATTCTTAAAAAAAAAAAAAAAAAAGACATGCACGAATTCTTCTTGTTTATTAAATTGGATTATTTGTTTTTTTTGCAAATACAGATATTTATATTTTACTACGTATGATATTTAGGTATATGAATTAGCAAAATACAAAATGATTTTTGATAAATATATACAGTCGCAAATATAACTTTTTAGGCATTAAAGTGGGTGTTATGGTGGTTGGTTCTGTGTCCCTAAGGAATTTAATTGCTTTATCTTCAAACTCTGGCATCCAACCACAAAAATTATATAAAAAAGTTGATAAGAAAAAAACAAAAATATGAAAAGGACAAGAAGATATTTAATATTTAATTCAACAATAGGACCCTCCTCACCCTCCCTCTTGTTCTTCATCATCTTGATTCAATTTTTTTATTTAAAAAAAAAAAAAAAAAAAAGCTCTGCTAGAAGGAGACGTTTCCTCGTTTTTCAGCTGCTTGTATCTTTCTGACACACTTTGAAATTGCATTTTCATCATATTTTATTTGTTCATTATAAACACACAGACACATCTCTTTCTCTCTCTAATAAAAAAGAAAAAAAAAAAAGTTCCTTTGTTGCTCATCAAAGGGTGCTTGGCTGCATCAAATGATTTGAAAAGGGAAAGGGTCAAATCAAGAGGAAGTTCTCACTTGTTGTGATCTATTCGCAGGTACTTCACTCAAAAGCACATAAAAGAGAGAAAGAAGAGTACCATGTATAAACCAAAAAAATAAAATAAAATAAAAAAATAAACTTTAACTTCCTTTTCAAATAACCTGCAAAACAATTAATTTAAATTTTTTTTAAATTTTTTTATTTTTATTTTTCATAAGAATGATGATAAATGTGTGGATAATGAAGTGAATAAAGATGGGTATCTTTTTCTCGGCCTTTTTAACTCAATCTCTCTCTTCAGTGCTTTTTTTGCCCTTTTCAGTGTGAGAGAGTTGCAGAGAGATTTGAGTCTGACAGAGGGCTTTCCTCTTACATGTGAAGAGACTGATAAAATCCTATAGGTATCGAATAGATCATACATGTATAGACTCAGGTTGGTTTAGTGCTATTGTTTTTGATGTATCTATCCTCTTCTATTATCCCTCTATTCTAAATAGCCATAACTGTTTTGGTCCGTATAGCTCTCTCTCTCTCTCTCTCTCTCTCTCTCAATCTCTCAAATTGTGATGTGTTCTAAGTGGGTAGTCATTGTAAGCCAAATTCTTCTTTCCTTTGCAGTGCAGAGATGATCATGAAGCACGTGCACACTCGGATTTTCGTCACACCAGGTACCAATATTATTAACTAATACTCTAATCGATTCCTTCTCTTTCTATCTCTCTCTCTCTCTCTCTCTACATCAATTTCTTTACCTCTTTTATCTCTCTCCTCTCCCTTTCTTTCCATATATAAAGCCAAAGATAGCTGCATATTTTACTCCCTCTTCTTTCTTCTCCTCCTCTTCCTCCTCCTCCTCCTACTATTTAAACTTCTTGAGAAGATCATATAAAAAATTTGTTCTTTTGAGCTATAGCTCAACTGTCACTTCATTCTCTTGTAATTATTGGTTGAAGAGTGATGGTTTAGATTCAAAGACCAACCTGGATAGATCAGAATTATGATAGTTACATGCTACAGAATGATGGGTTTGTGCACAAACTTGTTTCAACATCATAAACTCAATAAATTTATGGTCTTTTTGCCTCTTGATTTCACCAGGAATATTTGTCTGAAAAATAAGACCTGCACAGACTCCAACATAGTAGCCCTATTCATCCATTCCAGACAGCTTTGTTTCATGGGTTGACAGAGACTCTCTCTCTGACCCTCCCATACTCATAAGGTACAACAACAACAACAAACTCATTCACTTACTAACTCACTCTCTCTCTCTCTCTTTTGCATGTAAAAGGTTAAAAAAAAGAGTTACTTTGTGACTATGTTTGTGTATGTCTTTGTTTTGGGTTGTTTACATGATATATATCACATATGTATATACCTAGATGTTGAAGGTTAACTAACGTGGTCTCTTTTCATTGAAGTAAACCCACAAAAACACACATCTTTTCCAAGAAACGATGGCGACGTACTTTCATGGCAATTCTGAAATCCAAGCAGCCGATGGGTTACAAACCCTTGTGCTCATGAACCGAGGCTATGTACAATACTCTGACACTCCACCACCGCCCCCGCAGTCACAATCCAACAACTTCGTATTTCTAAACTCGGCTGCGGCTGCTGCTGCCGCGAATTCCTTGAATCTGCCTCACGCGCCGCCTCCCCATACCCAACAATTCGTCGGCATCCCGCTTTCCAACGCGGGTTCCGCGGGGGACCCCACTTCCCAATCCATGCACGCAGCACACCACGAGTTCTCTGCCCTGCATGGCTTCGCCCCGCGTATGCAGTACAACCTTTGGAACTCAATTGACCCCAACACGGCGGCGCGTGAGACGCCACGCGCGCAGCAGGGGTTGTCTTTGAGTCTCTCTTCGCAGCAGCCGACAGGCGGGGGATATGGGTCTTTCCGGTCTGACCGGGATGTTCCACCGCAGGCTCAAGGGCCTGCCATTTCCGGGGAGGAGCATATGCGGGTTTCGGCCGGCGGGTCGCCTTCTTCGGCTTCCGGGGTCACTAATGGTGTCTCGGGTATTCAGAGTGTGTTGCTGAGCTCTAAGTACTTGAAGGCTGCTCAAGACCTCCTTGATGAGGTTGTGAATGTTGGGAATGGAATTAAGAGTGAGATATCAAAGAAGCTCAATGGGAAGATAATCGGAGAATCATCAGTGGCGGTGAGCGGTGACGGCTCAGTTGGCGGTGAAGGGAGCGGTAAGCGGGCCGCCGAGCTATCCACGGCGGAGAGACAGGAAATTCAGATGAAGAAGGCAAAGCTTATTAACATGCTTGATGAGGTATGGCTGTAATAGTATGGTTTTGTAAATAGTCTCTTATATATATATATATATATATATGTTGTGTCCCTAATTTCTATTAGTTTAGTTGAAATATGTTTTTGAAGTAAAAAGCTTTTGATCAAAGAGAATTGGGTTTGAAATTTTGTCCACTGTTTTTTCATTGAGTTTTTTTATTTTGAGTCTCAGCATTGAGAGAATTTCATAGTTTGATTATTTTAAGAAGAAATGTTTTAGTTGTCAGATTGATGATATCTATACTTTTTGGAGTATAAAGTTCTGAAAGGATTTCAAAGTAACTGAATTTTGATACCAATATATAATTCACTAATCATTTTTACTTTGGTTCATGTTTTGTTATGTGAAGGTGGACCAAAGGTACAGGCAGTACCACAACCAGATGCAGATTGTGATTTCCTCATTTGAACAAGCGGCTGGGTTAGGCTCAGCAAGAACGTACACAGCCCTTGCTCTACAGACAATCTCAAAGCAGTTTCGGTGTTTGAAAGATGCAATAACTGGTCAAATTAGAGCTGCAAATAAGAGCTTAGGTGAAGAAGATTGCCTAGGAGGGAAGATTGAAGGTTCAAGACTCAAATATGTTGATCACCATCTTAGACAACAACGAGCTCTCCAACAGCTGGGAATGATCCAACACAATGCTTGGAGACCCCAGAGAGGACTGCCTGAAAGATCAGTTTCTGTTCTTCGTGCTTGGCTTTTTGACCACTTTCTTCACCCGTAAGTATTTCACAACCGTCCTATTTTGATAAATCATTAATTGTCCTAAAAGTTTAAATTGATATGAAGTGATGATTAAAGGTTCAAACTCAGGTCATCTGCTTTGATAATATAATAAATTACTATTTTCTCAAAAGCGCAAATTGATAAGACAGGATAAATTTAGTCTCTTTGGACTATTTTCCTAATAAAACAACAAGAAGCCTTAGTTTCATATTTTTTCTGTCGGTAATACTTTGACAATTATCTTTTGTTAAATTGGTTTCTTCACATTCCAAACATTCAAGAGCTTTATTGACATTTGTTTAAATGTTGAATTTGGATTTTTCAGATATCCTAAGGATTCAGATAAGCACATGCTTGCAAAGCAGACTGGGCTTACTAGGAGCCAGGTACTTTATTAAAGTCTTTGCATTTCTTTATAGCCGGTTTCATTGGTTTATGGAATTATGATGCTGAAAAGCCTTGTGATTATGCAGGTGTCTAATTGGTTCATCAATGCTCGAGTTCGTCTTTGGAAGCCAATGGTGGAGGAGATGTATTTGGAGGAGCTCAAGGAGCAAGAGCAGAATGGATCAGAGGACAAATCAAGCAAGAGCAATGATGATTCAGCTTCAAAGTCCAGTGCTCCACAAGAGAAAAGTTCTGCTGCTGAAAATCAAACCAGAAGTTTCAATTCCAAACAAGAGAATTCTACAAACCAGAATGGTGCTGCAATTGCAATTTCCAAAGCCTCAACATCTCCGGTAGGAGGAAATATGAGGAACCACTCTGGATTCACTCTCATTGGGTCATCAGAATTGGAAGGAATCACACAAGGAAGTCCCAAGAAACCAAGGAGCAATGACATGCTGCATTCTCCAAATAGTGTCCCATCAATAAACATGGATGTCAACATGGATATCAAGCCCAATGAGGCAAATAATGAGCAAGTTTCTATGAAATTTGGTGATGAAAGGCAGAGCAGAGATGGCTACTCATTCATGGGCAGCCAAACCAACTTCATTGGAGGTTTTGGGCAATACCCAATTGGGGAAATAGGAAGGTTTGATGCTGAGCAATTTGCACCAAGGTTTTCAGGCAATGGAGTTTCTCTCACTCTTGGTCTCCCCCACTGTGAAAACCTCTCCTTGTCTGGAACCCATCACACATTTCTCCCTAATCAAAGCATTCAATTGGGAAGAAGAGTAGACATTGGTGAACCAAACGAGTTTGGTGCCATAAACACTTCCACCCCTCACTCTTCAGCTGCATATGAGAGCATCAACATTCAGAACCCAAAGAGGTTTGCTGCACAATTGTTGCCAGACTTTGTGGCTTAAACAGGAGCATGAAGAAATGAGATAGATGATATTATGGGTTCAGGGTATGTTTCATAATTCATTTCTATTCCCTATAATACTAGGGGAGCGTGGAAACTGCATGGTAGTGTAAAGAAAGAAGAAAATTTACTTAGTATAGGTTTATACTTTTGCATAGAACCATTTGCGTTGTTAGACAGCTTAGGATTTCAGAGCATATGGTTGAGGATTGTATATTATTTTTGTAAGTTTTGAAGATGGGATAGATGGATTGTTGTCATAAAATTAGTAATCTGGGGTATACCAATAATTTTAATGATTTTAAGTATATGTTGGTGTGATGATTGTGAATTCCATCAAATGAAGGAAAAGTAGAGGCAACTCTACTCTACCAATCAATCCATGCAAATGCATTAAAAATTTCCTTTCATGTATTCAAGCTTGAACAGTAAATGAATTGAAATATGGCTTCTTCCTCTCCTATAAGGACATCATATCCAATCATTGCTGGTTTTCCTTCAACTTTAATGAGGTCTTCACTAGTAAAACGTAAATGAGGTATTCACTAGTAAAACATCATGTGATAAAGTGCCTATTACTGGTATTCAAATGCTTAGACTTACACAATTTATATATACACACACGCATCCCACCAAGTAAAGTGCAAAATGCATACTTTCATACATATTGCTTCTAAAAATAATCATTATTCTCATTTTAGAATCCAATTTTTAAAGTTCTTTATTTATTTATTTAAATTTTATGATTCAAATTGCAGTATTTAAATGGCATAAAAATTGGATGAAATTTTATATTGGAGAAGCAATCTATTAGAATGAAAATGTTTGGGATGAAGCCTATTAATAATTTTGCCAAAACGTGTTAATGTCTCCAAGGATGGCTTTCAATTAAACATTGTCAACATGTTGTTTTATAATAGGTTGTTATCCTGATTCAGGATTCTTTTGCTTATAATAATTGATCCACAAAATCGTATTTTGATCTAAAGATAAGATACACATTTAAAACAAAAAAAAAGGACAAGAGTAGCCAATCCACTTCTTGTCATGCTGGGGTTAATATTTAATAGACAAAGAAATAGGAAATATACAAAAGGCAATTTATGCTATATATAAAAGACAAATATTTAAGATTACTTCAACAGCAAGGATACCGATTATCTTTGTAAGACTTTTAACACTTAACTAATATATAAAACTGATATGAAGAAATTTTCTAGTTAAGCTCCTTTCATATTCTTTTAGCTAGGTGATTCATTGCCTTGGACTACTAAATTTAATAACTTATTTTGACCTAAATTTGGTAGCTTTAGTGGCTTGAGCACAATAAACTAATGATGATGAAACTCATAATTTATAATCATTTCAAAATGCAGAAAGAAGCTTTTCCAAAAACAATTTTTTTAGCAGATAAGTCTCTATAAGCATTGGTTTGTTCACAATTAGACAAAAAATAAAAGTAAAGAAAGAAAGAACAAATTAAACACTATATCTTGCAGAATGCCATTTTCATTGCCATTAATTTTATGCTTTTTCAGAAACAATATCCGCCATTTGGATCTTTGGATCATAATAGTAGAAGGAAAACACCTGACATTCACCATAGCAAAATGTACAAAAACAAAACAAATATCTCAATGTTGCACGCTTATTAGGGAACCCGAAATCAGAACCACGCAATGGGGCCAATTTGGACAAAAAATTTGTTCAGAAAAGAGAAGAAGATAACAGGCTTTAGCCCAAATAACAATTTTGGCCCCCTTAGGGACGGTGGATTAAAATTCAGAGGTTCTAATCTCACTGGCTGCGTGAAATAAATTACCATGAGGGCGTGCATGTGCACACATATATACATATAAGAAAATGGCATAAGAAATTATTTGAAAGGTTCAAGTTTGTTGAAATTCTTTCAATAGTAAAAGAGCTGTCAAGAGTGCTCTGAAAAGAGCAAAAAATGCAAGTCAATTAACTCGACCAACCCAGTATTTCAATCTTCATTAGTTATCCTTAAAAAATAAACATGCCAAGGACCTCATGCTCATTCACCATAGAATAATAGCATATGCTGATATCCATACAATCATCGCGTGCTGATAGATTTTCATCCTTACAATCAAAATCATTCTAAGTAAATTTCATACTATGATTTCAGTAACTCCACAAAGTCAACTTAACAATTACAATTTTTACTTGTAAACAAGATCTACATATGATTTACAATACCCTAAAAGTAAAAAAAGTGCAATTATACATTGGACAAGGAATTCAAAGCAGGTGCCCCTAATTTAGACACTCCGCCCCTTTAGCAACAGTTTCCTTCTAAATCATTTTCTCATCTATGTAAGGATTTTCTTCTTTCTAGATGCTTTTGATTGCTAGAAGGGTGCACAAGTCAATGCCCTAACAAAAATATGCAAAAAGGTCAAAGTGTTTTGGTTATACCATTGTTGCCACTGACCAATGATAGTCTTCTCTTGGCAACCTTGGATCGATAACACCACACCTCAAATGCCTCTGTCAGGTCGGGATAGCAAATATGTTCATTTCCTAACCATTCATTTAAAATCTCTGCTTGGTCCTTGGATGGCAATGCAAGAATTATCGAAACAAATATGGATTCCAAGGATTGCCACAGCTCACCATCTATTTTGATTGTCATAGCATCGTCACCATTAGTTGTGACAGAATCAATCACAGGTTTTGTAACTCTCACGAATGGAAGCCACACTTTTACCGCATGAAGCCGTTTTGTGGTTGGCAATATAACTGTTCCATACCCTATTGCCTCTAAAACTTTTGCTGCAACTTCAATAATCTTTGACTTTGTCTCAGTAATTTCAGCTGTTGGACTTGCTTGCTCAACAACCTTGACTATCTTATCTGATGCATCAATCCAGTTGTTGACAAATTCTTTCATAATTTCCAGCTTATTCAATATCTGACCAGCCCATGACAAATCAGATAGATGGGATTGAAATGACTGCATGACTCCTGCCTCACAGACTGATTCTACAGGTTCACATAACAAAGCTTCTAATATATGGTTGAATCTGGAAAACAGTCTCTTTACACATTCTTTCACCTCCAATTTTATCTCCTCATCAGCAGTTAATAGAGGGGCATCATCATCTTCAGTTAGCATGTACTCAAGCTGCTCCTGGGCTGAAGATTTGAGATCATTCATGGATGGAGGAGGGGATGATGTGGCAAATCGAATGGTTGAGAGAAATATCCCCATTATAGCTGATGGACTGACAGGTTGGAGACGGGCAAGAATGGGCTCTGCTTGTGATCCCATATGTGGTATGATTCTTAGAATTTCCTCCTCCTCAGCCTCTTCCCAAGGGACAGCTTCCAAATAGTTCACACAAGCAGTAACAATTTGTGGACAACCAAGCTCAACAGCCACCTGGAGTATACCAAGGGCATTTCGAACACCATGCCACATGTCATCCACTGAGCCATCTATGACATCATAGAGAAGGCGTAGAACATTGACATGGTAGTCAAAGTTAGAGTCAAGACAATAAACGTCAACACAGTTGCGTGAGTCAAGGATTTGACATGTTGGCCAATTCTCAGAGAGGCGGTCAGCAAAATACTTGCTTTTTTGTGTTAGTATGAGGGCGTGACAGTATATCCATTCATCTCGGCCATCCTGCGTTCGTAGTCTCACAACCACATCACTGGTTGATCGGTCATCAATCCTGCTAGAAACCTGTGTTTCATTACACTGAAAGCAAGGAAAGATATGAGGTACAGAAAAAGGATGGGGCAACTAAAAGTCTAAGAGAGCTAGTGGGCAACAATTGAGGCTAAAAGAAACTTTTAGAATGCTTAAGATTACATGACCTTGGCAAGTTTAATTCCAAATGGCTGTATCATATGCTAAACAAAGAAGCATTCATAAGGATTGATTGTGGTACTGGACAAAACCCCTTCACAGTAGAATATAAAAAAAAGAAAAAAGAAAAACCAATTGACAGTGCCAAACAACAGTGAGAGTGTCATTGTGTAACATACAACCAAGACCTCAAGAGAACAGCACAATGCACTGTTATAAAAAGGGATTGGACCAGGTGGTCCAAGTGTTTCAACTGTGAACTAGGAGCTCAGCCGATTCTATAAAATCTCAAAACCGGACAACTTAAAAATACCCACTTACTGCAGTTGAACCTTCTGACCATGAAACCATTCACAAGTTCAGTGGGCCTTCTGGGAATAATTATTCGCTTTCAAGATTCAATCAAGACCTGGAGCTCAATGACATGTCTACAAGATGTTTCTGGCAGTGATTCCAAGGCATGACTGACCTGAGATTGATCAGAATACATGGTACCAAACGAGAGGGAGAAATATAAGCTTGTTGACTTGGAGTGAAAGTGGCACAAACTGCCCTAGTAGAAAGAGAGTGTAAAAGGAGACCCAAAAGAAAGTGAATATGAATGATTCAGAAGAAAAGATAAGGATCTACCTGTTTCATTCTCCTAAGTTTAGTACCAGAAGAATCGGATCAGATCAACAAATCACAAGCCAGTCAACAAGGATAAAGAAACCAACCACTAAAATTTATCCCAAGGATGAGACGGTCTTTGCTCAGTTGGCCTTCCTAAAAGATTTTGATTGCCAAATTTTTGCATTTGACTATGGTGATGTTTGCCTTGCTAAACAGGCAGAGTTGTTTACATATAAATTAACGGTCCAATTTCAAAACCTTGAACCTCTCACTTTTTTGGTTCTTTTTCCAGTTTAGTTTTAAAACCACGGTATAGTGTTTGATTAATGGAAACAAGAAAGTGTCAAAATTAAAACACAATATAAATTAAAAATTACGACGCAAACGGAAAAACTTACAGGGGACTCCATTGAAGCAATGGGCACCAAAGAGTGTATCTTTTATGAATTAACATTATAGCACCTGTACCATGAAGAAAAATCTACATGAGAAAAGCAATGTGAATGTATAAATACAAACACATGATTGGCAAAGGTAATAGCACCAGAACTACAAGACACGTGAAATCTTGTAGTAATTGTTACTAATACATACCATAAACTATTTATTGCAAATGGGGTCATACATCAAACTACATTTCACATGAGTGGCCCAAAAGAAAGTCACATAAGGATCTCTGTCATGGTCTAAAAAATCTCTTCAATTGTCAGACTCTTACTGTATTATCTATGTTTTCAACTGGTAAATACTTATAGGAGGTTTTACTAGATTTCAAATATAAATGATAGCATTGGATAGCAAAGTTATAACATGGGACTAACCGTAACAAAAAAGTAAGCAAAGTAAGAAATCAGGTAATATTACATATAAGTTTTATTGTTCTTAAATTCTTTATTAAGACAATTAGGCTAAAATTTAATGTACACTGTATAGTTATCCATCAAATCCAATAATAATATATAACCATTTGAAAGGGGGAAAATGAAAAGAGAAAGAAAGGCATTAGAACTAAGGACCTAACCTTAGAACTACATGAGTCATGACCCATAAAATAATAAACAATAATCTCCAAGAGATCCCTATGAAGTTCTTCCATAAGATGCCCTATTCGAACTAAGAAATCAGCAGCACTTTATATATATATATATATATATACACAGAACCTTTTTAAAGAAGAGCCCTTTGAACTCACCTCTAGCCAGTAAAACCTACAACAAATAACCCCACCCACAAGAACCAGTTTTTGGGTAATCTGGGGGCATCCACCATTCGTAGGCTAAGCAATTTATGCTCAGTTGGCAGCTTATTTTTATTTCTTTATATACATTAAGAAACCATAGCCATCAAATCTGCTTCTCAACTTATAAACTCACATTCTAAAATTAGATTAATTCTCCAATCAATATTCTGTTTTCCTGAGTAACAATTAAGAAAAATTTCCACCTCCTTCAACATGTGATTGCCTATAATCCTCTCTTCACCGACAAAAGAAAATTTCTATGAACTACAGCATCTATAAATGGAACTAAAGAAAAACATCATATGTAATGTATAGGGAATCAATCACAAACTACACAAACAAATGGATACACCAAAATCTTCAAATTTATGACACAATTGATTGCATTAATCAAATGGGTGAAGATTTTGACCTTCATTTATAAAACCCAAGTCATCTGGTTTCTTCTAAGTGCACCATTCAACAAGTTTGCTTTTTCTTTTTTTTGCCAAATTTCTCATTCTTCATATGCAACTCCTTAAAGACATTAATCATGGAAACCAATCACATTTTGGGCCTAGTAAGTTTTGTAAAACTAGAAAGCATATAATGAGAAAAAAAAAAAAAAACCCAGAAGAATTTAATTTTTACACTGAATTAACTAACTTGGTACAAAATTTTAAAAACTTGGATTAGATGGGACATGTGGCACAAAATTAGACTTTAATTGAATTCCAATTTAAAATCTAATTGGATTTTCTTTTGGCGTTACCTATTAATATACATACATACATACATACATACATATATATATATATATATATAAGACTTAAGGGAAAAGATTTGTTAATAAAATTTAAAAACAAAAAACAAAAATTTGAGAGTTGTGATAAATAGCATAATATCATTAATATTTTTTTTAAATCACTATTAACCTGTTTAGCGGACGCGCACTTATGCATGCATCATGTTTTTAGATTAAGTGATTGAGTAATGCTAGAAATATAACAAATTTTAATATACACACACATACACAACAAATAACGTGGAAGTCAGTACACCTTTAGATTTATAAAATTTAATATGAACCATAAAATGAATAAAATAGACTAAATTTGAAATAGAGATGATCATTCTTCTAGTGCCATAGCTTACTTCATTTATTAAGAGAAAATACTATTCAAATTCTCCATCTCTATTATTATACTATCAAATAAAAAAGAGAGGGAAATTTCAATTTATACCTTAGATTTTAAGAGTAGTCCAACAACTCTAGGGATTAAATTGAAATTCCACCTCCTACCCCTAAAAAAAAACCTTTGTAAGGATATTATTTGGTATAGTATGCGTTTGGATACCGTTTATTTTGCTGAAAACTGAAAAGAATAAAAAAAAAAAATTTCCAGTTACTGTCCACTACTGTTTAGCACTGTTCATTTGTCTATTTGCACTTTCCATGTCCCATGAACAGTGCAAGAGGCGCTGAGCTGAAAAAAAAATAAAAAAAAAAAAAAAAAAGGCAAAAATGCAAATGCGTTTGACACAGACGTGATCCAAACAAACATATAGCATGAAAATGGTTCGTTATTGATTTTTTATTATAGAAAAAAAAATTATTTTGTTAATTCCTACTTAAAATTTGTTATTGTGATCAATGCAATAAATTTATTGATTTCATTTTTCGAATAAGATATGAAAAACTAATATATTAGAACATAATATACTTTTTCATTTAAATTTATATTTGAACTAATAATGAGGTTTTTTTTTTTTTTTTTTTTTTTGTGTGTGGGACAACTAATAATGAGTGTTTGAAATGAAATTTGGATTAGTTTTAACTTTTAAATAGACTTAAAATAAAGCATTTTTTCTCCCAAAAAAATAGACTTAAAATATTTTTAAATATGTTATAACTTGTATTACACTTCCAAAGTTTTACATTGGAGTATAATAAATTTTTGAACAAAACCTTTTATATTTTTAAGTTTAGAGTCAATTTACGTGTAAAAATAACTGACAATTGACATGAAATTATGAATATAATGACACTTTACACAAAATTGAAGCCTATTTAAAATCTAAATACTTTTTTTTTTTTAGAAAGAAAACTTGAAATATTATTAAGAAATAGAAGTCAAATTGGCAAGATAACATGGCAAAACTTGTGAAGGTACATCTTTCACAAATTAGAATGCAAATAGAATCTAAAATTGAATTCTTAATTGAGCTTCCAATTGAATATTATATATATATATATATATTGTGGGGGAAAAAGCTCAAAGCTACTTAATGGGCCCGGAACCCTCTATTAAGGACTATTGTATTTCCGATGATCAATAGGTGGTTGGGCGGCCCATCTAAAGCAGAAAGCCCAGAAGCAGAGGGGGAGTGTCGTCCGAAGAGGTCACCATTGGTCCGAAGACGTTTTGCTCCTCAGCTACGATAAGCCTTGATCAAACGAACGTGTGGAAGGTCCGACTAATCTTCCTAACAATCCCAGAGGTAATGATAGGTCCTGGGTGGATCCGGAAATGATCAGAACTAAAAAATATCTAAAGGAAAAGCTGCTACCACCGCATTTAATGCACTGCAACAGCTTTTCTGGCCGCATTTATGTGGAGAAGACCCCTGAACAGTGTAACCTCCGCTACCGCCACTCACAAAGAACTAAAGTAGGCACATGACGTGACATGCACTTGAGTAGGTACGCAGATGAAGAACAAGTGGACGATAGAGATGATAGGAGAGGATGCTATATAAAGAAGAAGGGTCCCTGATAAGAGGAGGCCGGAAAAAGGGGGAAAAAGAGAGAAAAAGGGAGAGAAAAGCTTTACTATAGTTTTGAATGTTGTAATCACTGCTCACTTAATAAAACATCTCTTCGGACATTCATTCATGAAGTTGTTCAAGTTTTAATTCATGTTATCATCACTGCACGTAACCTAGCCAACTGTTCTGTGCTTCATAACCAGCCCAGCTCTTTCGCCCACTATCTACAAATTCATTGTTATGGGTTCGTTGGGCCTTTAACCCACATCCTTTGGGCTTGAGCTACAAAAACAGACCCTACATATATATATATATATATATATATGATATATGATAATTAAAAAGTACATTAATTTATAATAGAATGACAAAAGATTAACATCGTAGCATTTTTTTTTTTCTTTTCTTTTTTTCAGGGATCCACTTATACAGTTATTCCATTGGGAACCAAAAAATGAATGACAAAAAAAAAAATCCAACAGTTTATTGAATGACCCAAAAATAGAGTACAAGAACGGATACTAAATGCTGATTATCACTTGATATATCTCAATTAAATTATTGACAATGTAATAAAATCTAATATATATATATATATATATTTAAAGTCAGGTTAACAGTTAATAGATGTCTAGAACGGATACTAAATGCTGATTATCACTTGTTATATCTCAATTAAATTATTGACAATGTAATAAAATCTAATATATATATATATATATTTAAAGTCAGGTTAACAGTTAATGGATGTCTTTAGTATAATTGTTAACTTTTTTCTATTTTTTTAATAAATTAATAAAATTTTGGATGGGCTTATTATGGTAGTGCTATTCTAATAACTCTAAACTATCCTAATCCATTTAAGACATTCCTATAAACTAAGGAACAGAATCTTAAAAAGCCCAATGTAACAAATACTATTTATTTTTTGCCTCCAAAGTCCAAACTATTGGCAGACTTTTAGCTGGGCTTATATATTGGGCTATGTAAACTCTGAATTCAACTGGCCCAGAAAAAAAAAAAAAAAAGGCGCTGTTATAAAAATAAAATAAAATAAATTTCTGTCCTCAATCAAAGAGAGAGAGAGAGAGAGAGAGATTGCTGATGCGAAATACAAAGGAGCTTGAGCTCTTCAGGAAACAGTGAAATGAAAAGAAAAATAAGGTACCGATTCTTGCTTTTCCTCCAACTGGGTATGTAAATATCTTATCCTTATTCTCTTTTTTGATTTATTCAGTTCTTGACAAAGTGGATATTCTTTTTAGCTTTCTATTGGCTTTACTTTGAACTGAGCTTCTGATTGATTTTTTTAGCTTCAAATTTAGTTTTAAAGGACTTGTTTTTCATTGTAGGATGAATGAGTNCTCCAGAAGCATATAAAGCGCTAGTGGGAGGGTTCTCTTTCCGATGTGGGATTCCAGGCCTTGGGGCTGAGACTATGAAACCCTCCTCGGCTTGCCTGCACTTGGTAAAAGAGGACAAATTCGTGAGGGACTGGCTCCCCAAAGCGAACAAATCCTTAGAGTGGAGTCAAGTACCCACAGTTATGAATATACAAATATAATATTTAGGTTAGTTATTCATTTGTTTTAACATCATTACTTATAAATGAATTGCATGAGGTTGATTATATATATATATATATATATGATTTTTATTTAAATAAATTATTCAAATTACCACTAGCGCTTTATATGCTTCTGGAGCTTGCACTAGTGTACCACTACTACACATGTGTAGTAGTGGTACACTAGTGCAAGCTCCAGAAGCATATAAAGCGCTAGTGGGAGGGTTCTCTTTCCGATGTGGGATTCCAGGCCTTGGGGCTGAGACTATGAAACCCTCCTCGGCTTGCCTGCACTTGGTAAAAGAGGACAAATTCGTGAGGGACTGGCTCCCCAAAGCGAACAAATCCTTAGAGTGGAGTCAAGTACCCACAATAACCTTTATGTTTAAAAAGACTTTCACTTAAATTTAGTCGTACCGAAGTGGACTAAAATGCTACGTTAATGTAGTTCAACAAAAATGTAGTAATAATAAATGTTTTGCTTAAAATTTTAGTCATTACGAGTTTGAGATTTATATATATATATATATATTTTAATAAATTTGGACTTAGAATAGGCACTTTCAACCCAAACATGTTTGTTCTTGTTATGTAAGTGCACAAAAATAGATTGAAATGGACCAAAGTGGACCGAATGGAGTGGATTGGACCAAATGGACAGAATAGGACCATATAGGAACGAGGTGGACTAAATGGACTTAAGTGGACCAAATATGATCGTGGACCAAATAAGAATGAATGGACAGATTAGGATCAAAGTGGACATAATGGACCGAATGAGACCAAAGTGGATATAATGGACTAAATGGGACCAAATTGGACTGAATAAAACCAAAGAGGATAAACTAGAACGAAGTGGTTCGAATAGAACCAATGTAGACTAAATAGGACCAAAGTGTACAAAATGGACGAAATAGAACCAAGTGGACAAATGGATGAAATAGAACCAAAGTGAACAAATGGACCGAATAGGATCAAAGTGAACCAAATTGCCCGAATAGGACTGAAATGGACCAAAGTGTACATAATGAACCGAATAGGACCAAGGCGGACCGAATAGAGCCAATGTGGACCGAGTAAAATCGAAGTGGACTAAATAAGACCGAATAGAACTTTAGTGGATTGAATGGACTATATAGGTTCGTATGGATGGAATAGGACCAAATTAGACTGAAGAGGATAGAATGAACTGGATAGAACTAATGTGAACCAAATAAGACTTTTGAATATTTATTATTTTTATTACATTTTTAGGGCTTATATTTCTAATTTCTAATATCTAATTTCTTTGTATATTTTTACTCAAAACTAAAAGTATAGCCAAAATATAATAAAATTTCATACTTTTCAACCCAAAAATCAAGAAAAAATAGTTAAATTTTTGAGGTAAACTTGAAAAGGCAACCAACAAAAATAATTAATTTAAGGCCCAATAAGACTACAATGGACTGAAGAGAACAGAAATTGACTGAGTGGACTAACTTGGATCGAAGCATAGACCTAATTGGACTAAATATGAACCTTTTAATTTGTAGGGAGAACAAATTATTTTCAACAAATTTTAGAGAAAAAAGAATACATTATATTACAATACAAAATAATTATTTATTTTCACGCATCGCATAGGTCTACGACTAGTATTATGTTAAAACTTAAAATGCTAACCATTAACCTTCTAATAGTTTTTTCTAGTCCGTCACAATGTTTATCGTATACCCATGAAAAATGTAAATTTCTTCATAGGTGAAAATAAAATTTTCAACGCTTGATACTATGTGAACAAAATAAAAAACCAAAAAACAAGTTAGGCACTTCTCCATGATAAAGTCTAATGACTTATTATACCAAAATCTTTATAGGAAAGAGTTTAACTACAAAATTGGTTATAGGCTCTTAGACTATGACTTTACTCAATATCTTTTTATTGGAGGTGAATTTTAACAAATTCACCTTTTGATTACATCTTCTTCTTATATTCTCCATACTTGCAAAATTTTGAGAAAATTAAAAATCAATAGTTATGTCATCAATAAATTTTTTAAATTGCAAGCTTTTGTAATTCAAACTTATAGATCATATAGTAAATAATATATGATTGACATAAAATTTGAAATGTGTATTAAGAGCGTAAAGACATGCAATTCAACTGTTAGATCATTTTCAAAATAAGTAGTAATATTTATTTTATTGAGTGAGTTTGTAGCCTTAAGCTACAGCCAATTTTGTAGCTAAACTTTGTCATTCTTTATAAAGAAATGACGTCTGTTGTATGAGAAATAAAAGTGGTTTACCGAAAAGAGAAATAAGAGTGTAGTTCAAGTATAGTAATACATTGGGCGTAACTCTGTCGGGCTTATATTTTAAAAGCCCCCACTCAAACCCAGGTGAATGACGACTAACTTGAGTTTAGAAGTCAATGCATGAAAGTAGTGGTGGAGCTACACATATGATTATTTTAAAATGTTGAAAATTTAACTTACAAAAATAGGAGTTGGCCTCCCCAAATATTGGAGTTAGTCCAATTCAATGATGCTCTCAAAAAATAATTGGCCTAATAGTTATAGAAGCATAACTTTATTTTTCCACATTTTATTTTTTATAGTAAAATGTGCTTTTATATTTGTTAAATTTTTTAAAAATTTTGGTAGCAAGCATGTTTATATCTGTCTTTTGCAACCTATTATGTGGTGATTGAACAAGTCATTGACTCATCAAAAAAAAAAAAAACATTGTGACTAAAGCTACACAAAATGTCTCTATAATTGCCACATAATGGGTTAGAGCAAGATAGCCTAAAATATGTTTGGAGCCAAACTTGTTCCTCCAAGTTTTGGATCATTCACATTTAGAAAATTTCATTAAAGGAATTGCAATTTTTTTTACTCACTTTGGTATACAATTTGATCATTTGTATTGAAAATGAAACTTTTTAAGAATTTCACTATGAAAATGGTAAAAGATGTATTTTATTCTATGAAAAATCGTCTTCAAACATAATTTTGATAGAAAATATATACTAAGCACTTTTTTTTAGTGTGCATATATATAAATTATCAAATAAAAAGAGTGTGTGTGTGTGTAAAAAAAAAAAAAAAATAGTGGAAAACAATCTTTACACAATGTTTCCCTTTGAGATAAGCCATACTTTTTTATATTAATCAAAGATAGTTCTCCTTTGACTCATTTTTTTTAATGCTACCAAACACTAAAAAACACGGAAAACTATCTTTATACAATCGATTTCATATTAAGACTAAAGTTATCTTTCACTCATTAATTTGTCATCATTCTATTATGTTCTTGATGGTTCGCACAAAAGTTTGTGCACAAATACAAAAATGTAATCCTTCTAGCTAAAAGCTTTGACATGTAAATGTAAAGTGCATATGTGCCAATTTGCCATGCATATACACAATGACACAATATTGAATTAAAATAAAGAATGAATTGAAATTACTTTCAATTTTATTATAAAAATTTTAGCAATTGACATATCATATACATCACCTCAATAATATCATAAATGAATTTTTAATTATATTTTATTTATATTTAAGAATTGATAAATCTAATTATAAGATATGTAATATCTTAAATATTAATTAGTCTTTTATTTTTAAGAGTTACAACAATGATGTAGGGCCTTTCTAGTCCTGATTCTCTTTATAAAGGAGAACAGTCAATGCTAATGCCACTAAATTAGAAGCTTTATTGACTTTAACATCATTCTTTAAGATAACACTAAAATGAACCAATATAATTTAGAAATGGGGGCTTCAGTTGCAACACATGCTAATCAAGAAAAAAGGCTTTTTAGAGTGTTTGAGAAACTTGGATTGGTAAGACTATAGCCCCCATCAACAACCAGGTTCATCCCACTCACATACTTAGACTCATCACTCCCCAAATACAACGCTGCCTCTGCAATATCTTCAGGTTCCAATACTACTCCCTTCAAGTTTGCACGCGATGAAACCACTTCCTCCACCTTATTTTTCTCCATCCCCATAGCTTTTATTACCATAGGAGTTCCAACTGTAAAGGGAGACACACAATTAACTCTTATTCCATACTGTCCCAACTCCACGCTTAAGTTCTTAGCCATTCCCACCACAGCATGCTTTGATGCCTTGTATGCATGTGAAGTATTACTGGCCATTAATGAAACTATACTTGAGGTGAAGAGAATGCTTCCTTTTTTAGTTGGAATCATAACCCTAGCAGCATGCTTGGCACCCAAGAAAGCACCGAAAACGTTGACATTCAAAACCCTTTTGAAATTTTCATTTTCTGATTCTAACACTACAACAAAAGTGGGCTATGGTGACAAAATCTAGTGAGGATAAACAATTTCGTCACCAAATGATAACATTTAGTGAGGAAAAGAAGAATTCGTCACCAAATATTATAAAAATTTTAAAATTGGTGACGAAATCAATATTTCGTCATCAAAGATGTACGAATTGGTGACGAAATCAATATTTTGTCACCAAAGATGTACAAATTGGTGACGAAATATTTATTTCGTCACTATAGGTCATGAAAAAAATGCAAACCTAGGGTGACGAAATATTCACGTCACCAAAGACTTACCAGGGGTGACGAAATTCTAAATTCGTCACCCAATATTAGGATGTAGGTGTTTTTGGTGACGAAATAAATTTTCGTCACCTATTGTTTAACCAAAGACTAACCGGAGGTGATGAAATTCCAACTTCATCATCCAATATTAAGATGGAGGTGTTTTTGGTGACGAAATAAGTGTGTGTCACCTATTGTTTACAAATAATTAAGGATGGCCATGGGCATACCCGACCCAATTAATTTATCCATGGATATCCAATTACTTTACCCAATTAGTATCCATACCCAATTGTTACCCGATCTGTTTATCCATAGATATCCATACCCTACCCAAAGCCAATTTTTATAAAATCACCAAATATGCTCAAAACCCACTAAAATGACCAATATATCCTCAAAATCTCTAAAAAAAACAAAATACCCATGAAACCTTTAAAATGACCAAAATACTCCTACAATCTCTAAAATCACCAATTATGCTAAAAACCCACTAAAATGACCAAAATATCCCAAAATCTCTAAAATGAGAAAAATACCCATGAAATAACCTCAAAAATGGCCAAAACACCCCCAAAATCACCAAATATGCTCAAAAACCACTAAAAATTACCAAAATATCTCCTAAACCTAATAAATGACCGAAACCCCCAAATCCTAAGAAATGACCAAAGTACACATGAAACCTAAAAAATAACCAAAATACCTTCAAAACCTAAAATTTAGCCAAAATACCCTCGAAACAAAAAATTACCAAAATAACCCCTAAACCTAAAAAATAACTGAAATAGCCTTGATGCTTGAAAATTACCAAAATACCCCTAAACCTAAAAAATGACAAAAATACCCCTAAAACCTATAAAATGACAAAAATAGCCCTAAAACCTATATGATGATAAAAAAACACCCTAAACCTAAAAGATGATTGCAATACCCTCAATAATGGCCCTAAAACCTATATGATGACTAAAATGCCCCTAAACAACCAAAATACTCATTTTTATAATTTCTGGCTATTTTGGTCATTTTTTATGTTTAGGGGGCATTTTGGTATTTTTTATAAGTTTCAGGGGTATTTTGGTCATTTTTAAGGTTTTGGGGAGTATTTCGGTCATTTCTTAGGTTTAGGGCATATTTTTGTCATTTTTATGTTTCAGGGGGTATTTTGATCATTTTGAAGGTTCCGGGGGTATTTCGGTTATTGTTTAGGTTTATGGGGTATTTTGGTATTTTTTTAGTTTCTGGGGATATTTTGGTAATGTTTTAAGTTTTAGGGGTATTTTGGTAATTTTAAAGGTATTTCGGTTATTTTTTAGGTTTAGGGTGCATTTCGGCAATTTTAGAGGATTTTAGGAGTGCTTTTGTTATTTGTAAGTTTTAGAGGCAATTTGGTAATTTTGATTATTGGGTAATTGTGTGTTTTGGGTTTTACCCATAATAATTTGGTTGAGTTAGGTTTGGGTTAGATTTAATTAGTTAAATGGATAATAATGGGTAAATGGATAAATTTCATCCGATTGGCATGAAAATTGGCATGCATGCTAAGACCATATAAAACATGTAATTCAATGGTTGAATTTTCAAAATATGAATTCAATAATAAGTTATTGGATGGAGTAACATTTTTTAGAGTTACATTAGGTGTAAGTTGAACCCAGTCCTATATTTCTTAATTTGATGTGAATTTTGAAAAATTTACCGTTAGATTACATTATCTTCATCTATTTTTCATGTTTACAAAATTTCAAGGTCATCAAAGATTAATAGGCATGTCATCAATCAATTGTCTAAATTCAAGTTTTTGTAGTTTAAAATAACGTGTAAAAGATGAGTTTAAAGATCAAATGGTAAATTATAGCCGATTGGCATAAAAATTGGCATGCATGTTAAGAACATATATATCATGTAATCCGACGGTTGCATGTTCAAAATATGCAATTAATTATAAGTTATTGGGTGGTATAACATTTTTTAGAGTTACATCAGGTGTAAATTGAATCCAGTCCTATATTTCTTAATTTGATGTGAATTTTGACAAATCTACTGTTGAATTACATTATCTTCATATATTTTTCATGCTTACAAAATTTCAAGGTGATCAAAGATTAATAGGCATGTCATCAATCAATTGTCTAAATTCAAGTTTTGTAGTCTAAAATAACGCATAAAAGATGAGTTTAGAGATCAAATGATAAATTACACCCGATTGGCATGAAAATTGGCATTCATGTTAAGAACGTATATATCATGTAATCCAACGGTTGGATTTTCAAAATATGCATTCAAAATTAAGTTATTGGGTGGTGTAATATTTTTTAGAGTTTCATCAGGTGTAACTTGAACCTAGCCCTATATTTCTTAATTCGATGTGAATTTTGACAAATCTACCGTTGGATTACATTATCTTCATATATTTTTCATGCTTACAAAATTTCAAGGTAATCAAAGATTATTAGGCATGTCATCAATCAATTGTCTAAATTCAAGTTTTTGTAGTTTAAAATAACGTATAAAAGATGAGTTTAAAGATGAAATGGTAAATTACACCCGATTGCCATGAAAATTGGCATGCATGTTAAGAACGTATATATCATGTAATCCAACGGTTGTATTTTTAAAATATTCATCAAAATTAAGTTATTGTGTGATGTAACATTTGTTAGAGTTTCATCAGGTGTAACTTGAACCTAGCCTTATATTTCTTAACTCGATGTGAATTTTGACAAATCTACCGTTGGATTACATTACCTTCATATATTTTTCATGCTTATAAAATTTCAAGGTAATCAAAGATTATTAGGCACGTCATCAATCAATTGTCTAAATACAAGTTTTTGTAGTTTAAAATAACGTATAAAAGATGAGTTTAAAGATCAAATGGTAAATTACACCCGATTAGCATGAAAATTGGCATTCATGTTAAGAACATATATATCATGTAATCCAACGGTTTGCTTTTCAAAATATGTATTCAATAATAAGTTATTGGGTGGTGTAACATTTTTTAGAGTTACATCAAGTGTAACTTGAACCCAGCCTTATATTTCTTAATTCAACGTGAATTTTGACAAATTTACCGTTAGATTACATTATCTTCATATAGTTTTCATGCTTACAAACTTTCAAGGTGATCAAAGATTAATAGTCATGTCATCAATCAATTGTTTAAATTCAAGTTTTTATAGTTTAAAATAACGCATAAAAGATGAGTTTAAAGATCAAATGGTAAACTACATCTGATTGGCATGAAAGTTGGCATGCATGTTAAGACCATATACAACATGTAATGCAACGGTTGGATTTTCAAAATATGCATTCAATAATAAGTTATTGGGTGGTGTAACATTTTTTAGAATTACATCAAGTATAACTTGAACCCAACCCTATATTTCTTAATTCGATGTGAATTTTGATAAATCTACCGTTAGATTACATTATCTTCATATATTTTTCATGCTTACAGAATTTCATGGTGAGCAAAGATTAATAGGTATGTCATTTATCAATTGTCTTAATTCAAATTTTTGTAGTTTAAAATAACGTATAAAAGATGAGTTTATAGATCAAACGGTAAATTACACCCGATTGACATGAAAATTAGCATTCATGTTAAGAACGTATATATCATGTAATCCAACGGTCGGATTTTCAAAATATGCATTCAAAATTAAGTTATTGGGTGGTGTAACATTTTTTAGAGTTACATCAGGTGTGACTTGAACCGAACCTTATATTTCTCAATTCAATGTGAATTTTGACAAATCTACTGTTGAATTACATTATTTTCATATGTTTTTCATGATTACAAATTTTCAAGGTGATAAAAAATTAATGGGCTTGTCATTAATCAATTGTCTAAATTCAAGTTTTTGTAGTTTAAAATAACGTATAAAAGATGAGTTTAAAGATGAAATGGTAAATTACACCCGATTGACATAAAAATTGGCATGCATGGTAAGACCATATACAACATGTAATTCAACGGTTGGATTTTTAAAATATGCATTCAATAATAAGTTATTGGGTGGTGTAACTTTTTTTAGAGTTATATCAAGTGTAACTTGAACTCAATCTTATATTTCTTAATTCGATGTGAATTTTGATAAATCTACCGTTAGATTACATTATCTTCATATATTTTTCATACTTACAGAATTTCAAAGTGAGCAAAGATTAATAGGCATGTCATTTACCAATTGTCTAAATTTAAGTTTTTGTAGTTTAAAATAACGCATAAAAGATGAGTTTAAAGATCAAATGGTAAATTACACCCGATTAGCATGGAAATTGGCATGCATGTTAAGAACGTATATATCATGTAATCCAACGGTTGGATTTTCAAAATATGCGTTCAAATTAAGTTATTGGGTGGTGTAACATTTTTTAGAGTTACATCAGGTGTAACTTGAACCCAACCCTGTATTTCTTAATTCAATGTGAATTTTGACAAATCTACTGTTGGATTACATTATCTTAATATGTTTTTCATGCTTACAAAATTTCAAGGTGATCAAAGATTAATGGGCATGTCATTTATCAATTGTCTAAATTCAAGTTTTTGTAGTTTAAAATAACGCATAAAAGATGAGTTTAAAGATCAAATGGTAAATTGCACCTGATTGGCATAAAAATTGGCATGCATGTTAAGAATGTATATATTATGTAATCCAATGGTTGGACTTTCAAATATGCATTTAAAGTTAAATTATTGGGCGGTGTAACATTTTTTAGAGTTACATCAAGTGTAACTTGAACCCAGCCCTATATTTCTTAATTTGATGTGAAATTTGATTGCTCTAACAACTGTGACTTTGGGATCATTTTGGCATCTTAACAGGTACGTTCAAAAACCGGTTGAGCCGTCTTGGTTTTCAGTTTTCACGGTTGATCGGCTGGTTCCTAGTTAATCTTGGGTTTTTACTATTTTTCGGTTTTTAGTTATAACCGTAGTGGATCAGTGATCGGTTCCTAGTTGAATCAGCAAGTCTAGTCTAGTTTTTAAAACCATGATAGTGCCAACTGTGGTTTTAAAAACTGATACGAACAAAGAACCAAAAAAGTAACTGGTTACCAATTTTTTTGTCCGATCGGCGACGTCATAAATATTTATTTTATAATTATAAAAATAAAAATATAGTAAGTTTATTACTAATAATATGTAGGTAAAAATTTGCAAAAGATTTATGTGGGTTTTCACATCTTATATTTAGAAAATAAAAATAGCAAAATGTAAAAACGTAACATTTAGTGATACTTTCATTTAGATTTAATTATTTTTCTTCAAAAATAGACCATCACATATGTTGAATTGTAATCTTAAAAATAAAATGTTTATTATTTATTTATATGTGTGTGTATATATATATATATATATTATTGAA
This sequence comes from Quercus suber, assembly GCF_002906115.3. NCBI lineage: Eukaryota > Viridiplantae > Streptophyta > Magnoliopsida > Fagales > Fagaceae > Quercus > Quercus suber. Next base: position 720,613 of record NW_027069759.1, on the reverse strand, counting down.
TTAATGTTTGAGAAAAATTAAGTACTTTTTAAATTTATTCACTTAATTAATTAAAACTACTATTTTTTTTCTAATCATAATTATCATAAGAAGAAAAAAAAAACTAAATTCCGTGAATATCTAAGCTAAATCATAATTATCAAGTAGTAGTGGTAATATATATATATATATGTATATTATATTATAAAGTTCTTGGGAAGTAGTACGTAGTAGAATACTTAACAAAGTAGTATAATGTACAGAGTTGCAAGTAAAACAAAAACTAAAGGTTTAAAAAAATATTAAAATTATGTGGCTCTCATTCATTCTATATTAAAAACTAAAAACCAAAGGTGTGGATCTCATTGATTTGTTGTGTATACAAATACCACTAGCAAACTATCAAAGCAGTGAAGCACACAGTTTGTAAACTAAAAGTTGATATTCAGTTTTTTTCTTTTGAGCGGTGAAAAGCACGTAGTGAATTTTTTTGATTTCTTTTTGCGCGGTGGTGACCAGTTTTTAGGCGGGTTCTAAAATTTTCAGGTTTCTTTTTATTTATTTTTTATTTTTTATTAGATAAAGTTTATGTAAAATATTTTAGATGCTGTTGTTTAAGCTAAGTCTTACTCTTTTTTATTGTTTATTGGTGTAAACAAAACACTGTTAGTCTCTCTTTCTCCTCCCATGTACCCACGCCTCTCAGCCTCTCCCAAAAAGACTAGTAAGCTCTCTCTCCCATCAATCCTCTCTCTCTCACCACTCTTCTCTCTATCTCTCTCTCATGTTACCTGGTCACTTTGTGGATTATTTTTTCTTCTTTCAGGATTAGCAGGATATTGATTTTGGGATTAGAGAGGGTGTTGATTTTAGGACATAGCTTTTGGGATTGGAGAAGGTAATCGAGTCTTTCCCTATTGATTTTTTGAGATATGGAACAACAATCCCTATTGATTTTATAATATTTAAACTCAACAGCAATTCTATTTATATCATTATGGATTCTAGACATTGCTTTTATAATTTTTTTCCAATTCATGCATGTGCATAAATGTGTCTATTAAATAAATGCAATTTTGTGACTTGATATGTTAGATTTTGGAGTTTAATTTTTGTGGGTTTTGTTAGTTTTGTTTGGTGCTGAATCTGGGTTTTCTGGGACCTTAAAGAAATCTTTATTTATTCTTTTGAGGCTGATTTCTGTGTACCCGAAATGCTTGTTTTCTGGGTTTCTATGTTTTTGTGTGCTTACTTTACTTGTCAGTAACACTGGTTTACTTGTTAATATCATTTTCAAACTAAGCAATATTCAGTCAAAGTGGTGCACTTTGTTTAACAATTTCAGTTCTAGTCAACTCTTTAAGTGTGTTTTTGGTGCTTACTTCGTCTGCTAATGCTAATCCTTATGACTTTGTTTTCTATATAAAATGTGAGGGTTGATTAGCCTAATGGGGGTTTGTTTGGTTGATTGAGATGCATGATACTCCAGTCCTCAAGCAGTAGGTCTTGCTTAGATTAGGTGATTCCCATACTAGATTTTTTAATAAGTGTATGCTTAGTGTAATTGTAATTGGATAATGATCAAAATATACTTATAATAGGATTGATTGAAACATTTTGGAGACATTGGAATGGGCTTGGGTGCTTCTCTTAGGATTTTTGGCATTCTGCTAATTGGTACCGTAAGCACAGTTAAGATTATTTCTGTGCCTTCTTTTTTGAAATAGAATAGCCCTGTGGCTAATAGCTTCTGTTAAATTTTTTAGAGATTAACATGTCCTAATTTTGACGGATGTGATATAGCACCAACTGGTGTAGATTGAAAAGTTTATGTTGAAAGTTATTTTTTTTGGTTGAATTGACCTCTCAAAACACATTAAAGGGTCCAATATTCTTTATTGATCTAATTGTAGATTCCTCTAGTACACTCTGACATCACCCTGAGCAGTTGGAACTCCAATCCTGCCCAATCATCTTAATCTAGCTCCCTGTAACTTTATTTTGGACTTTAAATTGGGGAAGAAAAGAAAAAAAAAGAAATTGGTGTCTGTAATTCTTTCATCATGTATAGTGCATGTTTCTCTCTTGGTTGATGTTGCAAACATTATTTAATTTGTTTTCAATGTCTCTATGTCATAATGCATGTAATTACAACAAATATTTTTGTTCCTATGAATCATGCTTTCATTAATTTTTCACTGTAAAAGCAATATATTGGAAGAATAAATGAAGCTAACTTGTCAAATAACTTTTACAGAACACATATATAAAAGAAATTTCTAGCATGTAGTTTGAGATGGTTAGATTAATAAGCTGATGAAATTTGTGGTCTTAATTGTTTTGTCTTTATAGATATTTTGGAGACAAGAGTAACATGGCCACCACATGTTCATCTTTTGATATTGTCACCATCCTTAAGAAAATGCCTTTTGAGTTCAACCCAAATAAATTTCTAAACTTGATGTCAAAGATGTGTTAAAACCAATCTTATTATGTAGAAATACAAAAATGTGAATATAATGGAATGCCATAAATACAAAAGTTAAGCAAGGGAAGAGAGATGGCTGACCATATGGCTATCAAAGGTGGCTTTGCTGGCATTAGAGCATGGGAATCAATATCCATCTCACCAGATGAGACCTGAAACTGAAATACTTGTGGTGTTCGATTTTAGGAGGAATATGCTTAGTTTGCATCTATCCTATATCTTGAAGTCGTGGTTTTTAGGTTTTGGCAGAGCCACATGTGTAGTCCTATAATGTTGAGACATTTCCTAAAGTGATTGGTGCATGTAGGGCTTGTTGGAGATGCAACTAAAACTAAATCCTCCTACATTGGTCTATTTCGTATAGACTCCTTACATCGGCCTGTCTCATATAGTCATACTCTCTCATATAGGATTTATTTATAAATCCAACAAGACATTGAATAAATTTGATTTTTTTTTTTTTATAGATAGTATGACAATTTATGTGAGCTATGCGCCCTCCATGTTAACATAAAGTAATTTGGGTAGGGTACGAAATGTAGAGCTACTGGACCAACAAATTTTTTTGAAAGGGTTAATTATCTATTCAGATAACAAATAATATGCATGCTAAGCTTTGTTGAATTACTTTATGGAGAAATTGTTCAGTACTCGTGGAGGATCACATAAGCAATACTAGTGGTCTTCCACTCCAATAATAAAGTGGAGGACCATTAGATATTGCTGATGTGGTCCTCTATGAGGACTGAATAATTTCTCCACTTTATGAGCCAAGAGTTTTCTAACTCAATTGGTTGACACCTATAAGTGTTTCTAATGTAGACATCTAAAATTCAAATTCTCCTTCCCATAATTATTGATTTATTAAAATAATAAATAAATAAAACTACAGTGGTACGTTTCCGACTTCTTCTCTCTCTATCCCTTTAGTTTCATTTGCTTTCCTTTCTTTGGGTTGCTTTTTAGGTTTGTGATCGACAGCTAGGCATGTGTGCTTTGCGAATATAAGTCTGAGAATTTCTTACAAAAGTCTTGAGCCCCACCTTCTAATCTAGCTATAGTCTTTAGAGTTTGTGAGCTAGCTAGGCACGTGAGCTTGGTACAATTTTATTGCTTTTCTTAATTTGTATCATCTTATAATTTTTTTTTTCATTTATGCATATTGATGCTTTTCATATATATTTTTAAAATGGTTGTTATTATTATTGTCATGTATATGGGCTTGACATTGATAAATTATTAGATATTAACTAAAATATAGATTTATTGTTTTAATTGGACTACTGTAGTTTTTTTTTTTTCATTTGTGCAAGGTTGAGTTTGCTTGGCTTTCTGCGAGTATAAGCTGAGGTAAGGATTTTGGGTCTTTTAAGACTAGTATTAAATTTTTTTGGCTCTAGGGTTTTGTCTTCTAAAACTTAAATTGAAGTGTACACGTTGATCTGGACTGGAAATCTTATTTAAACTTGTTTAAGGAAGTTGGTGTTGCTTGATATATTAGTGGCTTGTTAATTTGGAGCAAGCGGGTGGCTTGCATGTTGTTATATGGTGGTTAAGTTGATATTGGGAGTGTTGATTTCTTTGTGTATATCTTTTTAGTTTTGAAGTATATCTAGAATTGAATACATAAAGTATTTATCAATTTTTAAACTTTTGATTCTTTTTGGACTAAAAGTAAAGGAGTGTAAGAATGAAATTGTGACTCTTGATATAATGTGTCACTCCAAAGTATATTGGAGGTTTAGATGCTAGCTTAATCATGTAGGTGAGGAACATAAACTCCAAAAAATATATATTGAATGACGTACCCCAAAAAAGGTGTTCCCATGAATTTAGACTAAAACTTGTATAGTTTTATTATTAGCTCAGCCTACAATGGGAAAAAGGAGAAACAAAATAAATATATGAAAAGTAGGGCTAGGCTTATTGGCTTAGTCTTGTAGTTGTGGGGCACCCTAATGCAAAACCAAGGCGCACCACAAGTCCTTGTACTTGAATAGTTTAAACTGGGCCACTCTCTAATTTTTCTCGTGTTTTATACATACATACATACACACACACACACATATATATATATATATATATATATGGGCCCTCAGATCAATAGAATGTGAAAAGAATTATTGGACCCACATGTAGAAAGAGAAATGAATGAGCCCACAAATAAAAAAGAAAAGCAGAGGTTTTATGTAGACCCACCTAATAGCACTACATTACCTATGGTTTTCCCACTGATCAATGTGCACTTCTCCCATTTTTAGGTGAAACTTCACATTGTAGCCAGCTATTGATTGGTGGCCGAGCTTTTTGTGTATGGTAGTGGCTGAGTTTTTTGTGTTAATAGCGGTGGCTGTGTTTTTTGTTTAATGGTGGTGGCGGGTTTTTTGTTTATGATGGTGGCTGTAGTTTTTGTTTAATGGTGGTGGCTAGTTTTTTTATTTTTTTTTATTTTTTTTATTTTTTTTAATAGTGTTGGCTAGATTTTTTATTCGTTGTGGTGGTTGGGTTTGTGTTTATGATGGTGGCTAGGTTTTGTTTTGGATTTCACTTTATTTGTTTTGTTTTAAATTGAGATTTTTCTGCATTCTTTATTTGGTTTTTATTTGATGAGAATGTTGTGGGTCTTCTTTCTTTGATAGTTTGGCTTCATATGATGTTGTATTATGATTATTTTGTCTAGTTTGTTATTGGGTATTCTGTGGACATTTTTTTGCATTGTCTTACTAATAATAATTTTTTTTTTTTTTTTGGTAGTACATCTTATTAGGGATATAGGTTTGCAGTCTAGTTTGTTATTGATGTATTTTCCTTTATACTTGTGCAGATATGGGATTGGTGGCAAAAAGATAGTTTTTGTGGGACTACTTGAACTCAAATAATTTTATGTAAAGTTTAGAAGCCAAGACATATATCATTTGTATATAAATGGTTGTAATTACTTTGTGAACATCTTTATTGCATTTTTAGATTGTATGGTTTTATTTTTATTTTTATTTTTTATTTTTATGGATTTGGTTAGAAATGAATGGATTTTTTAATTTATTTTTTATGGATTTGGTTATAAATGAACATGTTAATATAATGGCAAGTAAATGTAAAGAATATTAATAAAAAAAAATAAAATTGGTGATGATAATTTTCTTCGCCATATCTGACTATAAGCAAAAATTGGTGACGAAATAATTCGTCACTAGATCTATTGAAATAAAAAAAATAAAAAATCGATGACACAAAACTTCGTCACCTAATCTATTGAAATTGGAAAAAAAATACATTTGGTGACGAAATATTCCGTCATTGAAAATAAGATTTAGTGACAAAAATATTAGGTGACGAAAAACGTTTGTCACCTATCATTTTTTATTGGTGACGAAAAAATTTCGTCACCTATCATTTTTTTATTGGTGATGAAACATTTTCGTCACCAATACATAAGGTGACAGAGCTTAGGTGACGAATGTTTTTTCATCACCATTTCGTCACCATATGTATTCGTGACGAAATAAGGACATATTGTGACGAAATGTTTTTGTCACCATAGCCCACTTTTGTTGTAGTGTTTGTAATTCTAGCATTTTTCTTCAACTAATTCTGTTTACTAGGCTTAAGTATTTAACTAGATGCTTCTGAAAACGAGGTTAATAGAATAATTGTAATTAACTAGATGCTTCGGGAAACAAGGTCAATAGAATAATAGAATATACTACAATGCAACAGATCGCTTTCGATCGAGTGTGATCAAATGGAATTTTTATGTAGGCGAATGCATTTGCAACAAATATATGTAAGTGGGTGATCCAAATTCATAGAACTGGACACTATTCAGAAACAAACAAAGAAGGTGGACTTAGAAATATTACTGAACATATATTCAAAGTAAAGGATTCCATGACTAGCCGACATTTTGGGCCATGAAAAATCACCGGAGAAATCAACCAAGCACGGCATTTGGAGTATTATAAAAGGTACGTAGAAGAAATAACAATGAAAACTCTTAATAAATTTAATCAGATAAGCACAAATATATATCGGTGCAGGAGTTTGGTTGGACCACTATGGACAAAGATTACTTCACTTATACGCCAAGAGTTTTCTGACTCGATTAATTGATACTTTTTGTCTTTTTAACAAGACGTTCGTGATTTAAATTTCTTTATCCTCAATTATTATACTTTACAAATCACATAGTTTTGTCTGTATATGAGATGGAGATCCCAATCCTCCTAGTCCAAGCTAGCTTATCACAAAAGCAATGTAAATGCATTGACCACATTGACTCTTCATGCAAACAACTTGACTTCGAAGTTCGGAGTTGAAGCCAGTGAAGCAGATAGCAAACCAAATATAATATATTGTAATGTATGAACTGACTCAAACTTATACCTTGACTCTAAGAGTGAAAAACTAAGAAAAAATTTAAAGATATTATTAATAATTTTACTACATAATCTTTATAAATGGATAAATTTGTTAATATATTACCTTTACAAATAGATAGATTTAACAATCTAATAAATAAACATCTCAATTATTTTATGTGATTGATGACATTATTAGTTTGTAAAGATTATAGAGTAAATTTTTTAGTATTTCTAAGTTCTAACATCACTCAAAAAATAAAACTCTAACATACCTATAAGCATTACAAATTTCACTACTCCAAGCAGATTTTAGTTATCATTACCGTGTACTTATGTTTTGTTTATTTTGATGGAAAGTATTATTTTTGAAAACTAGTTATTTTGTGATTGCTGGCCTAAAAATAAATTAGAAAATATTTTCAATTATTTTTTCTTACATTAAAAATCATTAATATTTTTTGTGATTTCATATATTAACTAAACAACAACTTCTATTCACTAAAACATATTCCAAATAGGAAGTGTTTATATTTTTTGAGTAGTTGGGCCTCCCACATTGGAAAACATAATAGAAAAGAATAGAAATGAAACAAATATTTATCTCTTTTTTGTTTGGATGGTTGAAAGAAAATGCATAGAATTAAAAGTAATTTTTTTTAAAACACCATTACTATTATGTGTGGAGGTAGAGAAACAACAAAAGGCAGTTTGATTCGTTGGTGATAAAGGAGTAGTTGGTAAAAAAATAAAATAAAATTGAATGATGTTAATTAGATGGAGAGAGTTTTAAAATTTTAAATAAATTATAAACAAAGTCAAGTCTCGAACTAGAGATCATTTGGGCAAAACGCGTAATGCACACCACTAAGCCAGTGATGCAAGCACACACACACACACACACACACACACACACACACACACACACACACACACACACACACACACACACACACACACACACACACACACACACACACACACACACACACACACACACACACACACACACACACACACACACACACACACACACACACACACATATAAGAGTTTTAAAATTTTAAATAAATTATAAACAAAGTCAAGTCTTGAACTAGAGATCATTTGGACGTTAGAGTTACATATATATATATATAAATAATTTTTAATACTTCCAATTAATAAAATATAATTTAAAATACAAATTAATAAAATATATTTTAATAATTCAATTTAACACAATATAATTTAATTTAATACTTCAAATTAATTTAATATATTTAAATTAATACTTCAAATTAATAAAATATAATTTAGTACTACAAATTAGTAAAATATAATTCAATAATTAATAATAAAAAAGGGCCAACTTACCCCCATAAACGTAAGAAAATGACTAAAACACCCCTACCACAAAAAAAAAGGGTTAAATTACCCCCGAAACAAGAAAAATAACTGAAATACCCTTGAAGCCTAAAAAAGACCAAAATACCCTTGAAGCTGAAGAAAACACCAAAATTAGAGGAAATATAATTTAATATTCCTTGAAAATGACTGAAATACCCCTAAGACTAAAAGAATGCCAACTTACCTCATAAACTCAAAAAAATTATTGAAACACCCTACCACCCAAAAAATGGCTGAAATACCACCCCTACCCCCTAGGCATTAAAAAATGACCAAGATACACCTTGAGATAAAAAGTGACCGAAATACCCTAGAAACTTAAAAAATGACCAAAGTACCCCTGAACCATAAAAATGACCAAAAATACTCTCTAAGCCTAAAAAAAAAAAGACTTCGAGGGTATTTCGGTCATTTTTTTTTATGGTTATGGGGTATTTCGGTCATTTTTTTAGGTTTAGGGGGTATTTTGGTCTTTTTAAGGTATCAGGGGTATTTTTGGTCTTTTTTTTTCTAGGTTTAAAGGGGGTATCTCAATCATTTTTTTAGGTTTAGAGGACAAACAAACATCTGGAATAGGTTAGTTTAAAAAAAATAATTTGGAAATTAAAATTCTAATTTAATAATAATAATAATAATTTTTTAAGGTTTCGAGAGTGTTTCTGTCAGTATTTAGGTTTCGAGGGTGTATCAGTCTTTTTTTAGGTATTGGGTGTATTTTGGACATTTTTTGTGTTTACGGAGGCATTTTTGTCATTTTTCGATTTATGAGGGTATTTTGGTCATTTTTTAGGTTTTTGGGGGTATTTCAGTCATTTTTTAGGTTTCAGGGGGTGTATCGGTATTTCTTTAGATATCGGGGGTATTTTGGTCATTTTTTAGGTTTTAGGGAGTATTTCGGTCATTTTTTAGGTTTCGAGGGTATATCGATCTTTTTCTAGGTATCGGGGGAGTTTTTGCTTTTTTTTGATGTTTTGGGGGGTACTTTGGTCTTTTTCTAGGTTTAGGGGAGTATTGGTTATTTGGTCTTTTTCTAGGTTTAGGTTTTGGGGGTATTTTGGTAATTTTTTGAAGTTTTGGGGGGTATTTTGGTCATTTTATAGGTTTTGGGGGGATGTTTTGGTCATTTTTTAGGTTTCGGGGGGTACTTTAGTCATTTTTTTAGGTTTCAGGGTATTTCGGTCATTTTTTTAAATTTAGGGGGTATTTTGGTCATTTTTTGGAATTTGGGGGTATTTTAGTCATTTTTTATGTTTCAAGGGTATTTTGGTCATTTTTAGGTTTCGGAGGTATTTTTATCATTTTTTTAGGTTTCGGGGTATTTTGGTAATTTTTTTGGGTTTTAGGGGTATTTTAATCATTTTCAGGTTTCGAGGGTATTTTTGTAATTTTTAGGTTTCGAGAGTATTTTGGTCATTTTATGGTTTTAGAGTATTTTGTTCATTATCTTAGGTTTAGGGTCTTTTGTTAATTTCCTAGGTGACCTATCCCAGCGCTTTAAGTGACCTATTCCAGCGCTTTTGGAGCGCTGGGACAGGTTGACCCTATTCCAGCGCTTCAAAAAGCACTGGGACAGGTCATTCTTCATAAAGGAATAAGAACGACTTGTCCCAGCGCTTTTAAAAGCGCCGGGACAGCTCTTTTTCCATAAGGGAATGAGAAAGACCCATAAGTGAAATCAGTAACCTATCCCAGCGCTTTTAGGTTTCCTATACCAGCGTTTTTGATAAACGTTGTAACAGGATTTCCTATACCAGCGTTTTCAAAAAACGCTGGTACAGGCTTATCTATTACGGCGGTTTGTAAAAACGCCGGGAATAAAACGCCGGGACAGGCCGATTTTTTTGTAATGAGTGGGTGATTATCTTCAACACAACTCTCTACTAGTGACAAGGAAGCATTGTGATAGATTATAAATTCATGACTAACTTGGTTCTTGGGCTTATGTGCTTGATATGATTGCAAATCTTGTCATTGGTGTTGAGTGATTAGTTGGGTGGTTCCTGCTTGGAATTTAGGTTGAGAAGTGTTCTGGTTACCCTACATTTTGCACACTGAGATTGTTTGCAGCTTTAATTGCTGCAAGATTGGGGGTGTATTTGGACTTGATTGTATTCTCTTTTTGTTTCTATAAATTCTCTTGTTCATCAAAAATTACTTTATATAATTTATTTAACAAAAATAGGGGTATAGATATTTAAGAAAGAGCAAGACTTAGGTACAGTACTTAGATGTTGTTCCTTAGGTTCCCCTTTTAAGATATTGGCATGTAGATTTTTTCTCATGGGAACCTAGTGTATTTTTAGGTTAAATAGCAACATGGCTGAATCTTAAAAAGGAAACCTAAGGAACNTATTTTGGTCATTTTATAGGTTTTGGGGGATGTTTTGGTCATTTTTTAGGTTTCGGGGGGTACTTTAGTCATTTTTTTAGGTTTCAGGGTATTTCGGTCATTTTTTTAATTTAGGGGGTATTTTGGTCATTTTTTGGAATTTGGGGGTATTTTAGTCATTTTTTATGTTTCGAGGGTATTTTGGTCATTTTTAGGTTTCGGAGGTATTTTTATCATTTTTTTAGGTTTCGGGGTATTTTGGTAATTTTTTTGGTTTTAGGGTATTTTAATCATTTTCAGGTTTCGAGGGTATTTTTGTAATTTTTAGTTTCGAGAGTATTTTGGTCATTTTATGGTTTTAGAGTATTTTGTTCATTATCTTAGGTTTAGGGTCTTTTGTTAATTTCCTAGGTGACCTATCCCAGCGCTTTAAGTGACCTATTCCAGCGCTTTGGAGCGCTGGGACAGGTTGACCCTATTCCAGCGCTTCAAAAAGCACTGGGACAGGTCATTCTTCATAAAGGAATAAGAACGACTTGTCCAGCGCTTTTAAAAGCGCGGGACAGCTCTTTTTCCATAAGGGATGAGAAAGACCCATAAGTGAAATCAGTAACCTATCCCAGCGCTTTTAGGTTTCCTATACCAGCGTTTTTGATAAACGTTGTAACAGGATTTCCTATACCAGCGTTTTCAAAAAACGCTGGTACAGGCTTATCTATTACGGCGGTTTGTAAAAACGCCGGGAATAAAACGCCGGGACAGGCCGATTTTTTTGTAATGAGTGGGTGATTATCTTCAACACAACTCTCTACTAGTGACAAGGAAGCATTGTGATAGATTATAAATTCATGACTAACTTGGTTCTTGGGCTTATGTGCTTGATATGATTGCAAATCTTGTCATTGGTGTTGAGTGATTAGTTGGGTGGTTCCTGCGAATTTAGGTGAGAAGTGTTCTGGTTACCCTACATTTTGTGCACATTAGTTTTCAGCTGCGGGGGGGGGCTTTGTGTGGAGGAAAGTAAAAGAAAAGGAAAATAAGAAGATGAGAAAGAAGTGAACGAGTGGATGAGAAAAAGTGAAAGAAAAAAAGAAAAAGAAAAAGAGTTTTTGAGTTTGGGTAAAGCAACGTGGAAGAAAATATAGAGAGTAGAAACACAAATTATTTCACAACTTCTTTTTCACAACTGTGATGTTCTACAGTATGCGGTGGAGAAAAAAAATTGTGGGTACATGTATAATCCTAGAACAACTCATTTAAAAGATAATTGTTAATAAACTTTTATTTTACAAAGATTAATTTTAAATTAGTATTGTGAAAAAATTGTGACATTTTATTATATGTCTAAACTTTTTAAATTAGTACTATTTTTTTTAGAAAAAAAATAGTATTATTGACAAAATATTTTCATAACAATTTCATAATAAAGTTTACATGGTAAGTTGTTATTAGTTTTCATCTAGACCTACTAGTGACATTATTTTTTTTTCCTTACCATTAACAACTTGTCATATAGACTTTATTGTGAAATTTTTGTGAAAATATTGTGTCCATAACTTGCATTAAAAGAGGTAATTAAAACAAAGAATTCTTTTTATATATATACATTGTCATTTTTAGTAATTTACCTCTCAACTGCCACTTTTATAAGTGCTAGCCAAACACTTAGCTTTTTCAAAAAACATTTTTTAACAGCTTTTATCAAACACTCAACTTTTACAAAAACCCTAGTTTCATACCGCACTTTTTAAAACCCCCACTTTGTCAAAAAGTACAATATCAAAAAATTGAACCAAACTCACCCATAGTCTATCTTGCTTTACTTTCTTGAAAAGTAATTTTCATTGATTTGAATTTTAAGTCATACTAAGCACCATAAAATGCAAAACATGCTTTTTAAAAAGCTTCTACCAAAGCAAACAGAAGGTGCGAAGCAATTACAGAATATCAAATTCAAACACAGCCCCATGGCCCATCAAGCACCTCCTCTCTTCAGTCTTCATGCCCTTTGACTGAGTTGTCGTGGTTTCCACCCAATATGCATTGTCTTGTAATTTCAAAGTTTCTCTTCAAAAACGCTTCAAATTTCTTATATATCTTTTTATTTAATATAAATTTTGAAAATCTAACTGTTGATTACATGTTTTTGTGGTTTAAAATTTTGCATAAAAAATAAGTTTGTTGATTAAATATAAGATCCGATTTGAATAAAATTTGACATGTGCGTTAAGAACATAAAAAAAACATGCAATCTAACGATTAAATTTTCAAAATTCACATTTAATAAATAAAAACAATACAAAAAGTTTAAAAGGTTTCTCTCAAAATATTGTCCTACTATGTTTTTTTTTTTTTGGATACAAAATAGAAACTCTATTTTAATATAATTTAAGTGTATATATGTGTGAAATTCTTTACTGGAGATTTGAACCTCATCCCTTGCTCCCATACCCTATAAACACTTATACTTGTGAAATGACCATTTCATCAAAGATGCGCAATGGTTATCCTGGCTAGTGAGAAAAGAATCGGAGAAATGAAAACTAGCAATTTTTGTGATAAAGTTGACTGTAGGTGTAGTACAGCAAGCGGTGGTGGTGTGACAAGATTCCAACTTCCAAGTTAATCTGTCTATTGGGGAAATTCTAGATTTAGGAAAATCAAATAGTGCAAGCTATCGTGTACTATATTTAGGCTAGTATGGGCTGACTGAGCGACTGTTTTCTTTTGACTCCGACAATGCACTCCCAAATTTCAATCTCCCAGACTCCCATTACTTCATGTCTCTTGGAAAAACTCACTTCTTTTGCATGGGTTGCGCCATCATTACCCATATTTGCGAAAGGGACCTTAACATTACGTCCTAATTTTATGATGTAGATCTAGAAAGAAAATATTGTTCTTGTGTAATTAAACAAAATCTCGGTTTTTTTATTTTTTATTTTTTTTTGGTTCTTAATAATGTACCAATTATATAAGCAAAATTTTTTAAAATACAAAAAGATTTGAAGTTTATAAAATTCGTTTCATGATTATTGTTCTTCAACCAAAATAATTTTGAACCCCATATTCCCATTTTTATTTTGCAGCTAACAAAAAAATATTCAATATTTCCAGTTTAATTTTCTTATTTATTCTTTATTTTTATGGAATTAGTGGCAGCAAGCTACTTTTCATTAAGCACGTTGTCAATAACTGATGTAGTTTGCAACATTGAAATAATGTGCAGTCTATTCTTCTTGACTGTAACATTGTAAATTTGTAATAAAGTGTGTAGACTTAATAACTTTTTTTTTTTTTAAAAAAAAATTTTTGACTAAAAGACTTAAGAACCTTTTCTTTTCTGAGAAACATAAGACTCAAGAACTAAATTACTTACACGATTGCATCAAATTAATTATCCTTAGCAATTTTGGCCGTTCAAAACCATATATTTCAAGAATTTGGTGTTGTCAAGTTTGTTGAAATATATTTCAGTATTAACATAAACATTATGTATCCATCTTGACTTTTACTAATATGGTAAGAGGCATTTAAATCTTACCAACTTAAAAAGAAGAAGAATGAGTGAATTTCATGTTGCTCTCTTTTTTGAGTGATAATTTCCTACTTAAAAATTTTTTCCTCCAAAACCGGGTTTGAAGGAATTTCTTCCACTATATTAGATGGCTTTTAAGTAGTTTATTAAAGAACTCATGTAACTCTTAGGGTTCATTTGGTTGGAGGGGTGGAATAGTGAGAGGATAGAAAATAGGGAGGGGATGAAAAGATTTTAGTTTCCATAATTTGTGTTTGGTTGGTGGTGGAAAAGTAGAATGATGGAAAAAATGAGTTTATATAAATTTACTTATATGCCATTGTTAAAAAATTATGCCCAGAAAAAAAATTCAATATATAGTTAAAACCCATAAAAAAGAACAAAACCTGTATCACACCCAAAAAAAAAAAAAAAAAAAAGAAGGAGAAAAAGAAGAGGAAGAAGTGAAAAGCAACCAGGTCCACACACTCAGCAAAGAAAAAAAGAAAGTGAAATAGCAATAGCAAGTCCATGTGAGAGAAGGAGGGGTAATTTCGTCATTGATTGGAAGTAATTTTTCTCCCCTCTATTTTCTCCCCAAATTAGAGAGATAAAATTACGGTGGACTAAGGGAGAAAATACCTGAGCCTTATCAATTTTTGATCCTCCCTTTCTCTCCAACCAAACACCCATAAAATTATTTTTCTCTCCATTTATCTCTCCCCTATTTTCTATCCTCCATATTTCACCCCATCCAAATTAACGAATCTTTACTTAGGTCATATAATTAAAAGTAGAGAAATATTAACGGATATCTTAAAAGCATTTGTTAGTGAATTATTTTATGAAAGTTTTATGAGAAAATAAAAAGAAAAAATTTATATTTTGACTATTTTTTTTTTAATTTCTTATTAAAGTGGTGTCAAAACTTTCTTAAAATGGTGAATTAAACAACTATTTTGGGTGAAAATAAAACTTTCTTCTACACTATTTCAGGTGAAAATGGTGTATATTTTGAAAAGGTCAATTAAACATAATATTAATTTTAATAACTATTGAAAAAGTTAATATATATATATATCTATATTTTATCCTTTTGCTTTGTATGATATTAAATTAAATAAGGTGATCTTCACATAAAAAGATGGGATTCTCTAAAATAGACAAATAAAATGAGATGGAGGACAAAGAGACATTTAGAAATAAAATTGTGTGATTATCAAAAAAAAAAAAAAAAAAAAATTGTGCCAAATCCAATACATAAAAAGATGTAGATGTAATCATGTGGCATAATATGTTTCCGATCTCATACATTAAATATATTATTTTCCCTCTAACAATAAATTGACCCTACGACTGTATGGAATGATGATAATGATTGTAGAGAAGGCTAGAAGCTACTCTGCAAGAATGATGGACTTTTGAATTTTTATTTCCTTTCACCCTATAAATTAATGTTAGTATTATCATGCCATATACTATAACACTAACATTTTCATAAAAGAAAACACATTTGCATTTTCCCCAACCGTATTTGACAAGAAGAAAATCACCATTAATTAATGCCATGCTTTGACAAGTTATTCTCTTTTTTTTTTGGGCTGAAAATTTGTCGAGACATCGAATTTAGTTCTAGTTTCTATATTTTTATTTAATGAACCAAACAGTCAAACACATTTAAATGGAATTTACAGCTTATATTATTATTATTATTATTATTATTATTATTATTATTATTATGAGCAATACTATGGACACAAGAAAAAAAACTCATATTTTTTTGTCATAACTTATCATATGGTGTGTTATGAGTGATGAATGTTTAGACCCACTTTTTGACCCTCACTATTCACAATTTAGCACATGAAAGAGTTGTGATAGTAATTATGATTTTTTTTTTAATGTCCCTAGCATTTTCTTATTATTATATATATTCCATGCATGTAGCCGTGTAGTTTTAATTTGGCCGTAGTCCACAACTTCCATCTTTGACCGCTGAATGCATCTTTAGAATGGATTATTGGACGTCAGAAACTTAGAATTGTCTCAGTAGACTTCCATGACTTGGTAGCATAAAAAGGATCACCAATCTCTTCAGTCATAATTCTCTCTCTCTCAGCTTTGCTACAGAGTAGCCGCCGCGTTTTCCTGCCACTACAACCAATACAAAAACTTTCCAAGGTAAGTCTCTTTTTTGTTGAGATAAAGAAATTAAGATCATTGCAAAAAATAATACACCATATCTCATTTTGAATAATATTGTGTAATACAGTGATCGGGGCTATCCTCTATCCATTCACAAAGGTGTCCTGCTATATATCCTTTGCATTTTCTAGCATTGAACCCACTGCTGATGCCTTTTCTATATTCACTTGCTACGCTTTAATGGCAGTACGTAACTGAATCGCTTCTGCATCATAGATCCCATCCAGTTTCGCTGAAAAGGGTTGCCATCAGCACCATTACAGTTTGATCTGCAAAACTTGCACCATCAACGTTGTCTTTATACCCGGTATCATCTTCGTTAATTGTCCCCAAAATCTTTTCAGCAACACCTGTGAATGAAAAGTTTCTTTAATATCCCTCTCAATTCTCTTACTCCCTACAAATTATACAACTAAGTCTATGCATTAAGCTAACCCATATAACAAATATACAACCTGTTTTTGTATTATTTCATGGATGACATTGAAGTTCCTCAATATTTTATCTGCCCCATATCCCTACAAATCATGAAAGACCCTGTGACTGCCATAACAGGCATCACATACGACCGGGAAAGCATTGAACACTGGCTATTCACAAGCAAGAACGCAACCTGTCCAGTCACCAACCAACCATTGCCAAAAGACTCAGACTTAACCCCTAATCACACATTACTCCGCCTAATCCAAGCTTGGTGCATCCTAAATGCCTCAAAAGGTATTGATCGAATTCCCACTCCTAAACCACCTCTCGACAAGTTTCAAGTCCTCAAACTCATCAAACACCTTTGGCAGCCTGAGTTTCAGCTTAAAACAATTAGGCAATTGGCGTTACTTGCAGCTGAAAATGAAAGGAATAGGAAGTATATGATAGAAGCAGGTTTGCCAAAAGAGATGATGTTGTTTATTGTAACATGTTTCAAACAAGGCCAAATTGATGGTCTTGAAGAAGCTATTGGTGTGCTTAACTTTATTCTAATCCCTTCAGCTGAAACAATGCAAATTCTTGTCGAAAATGATCATATTATTGAATCATTGACATGGGTTTTATGTTGTGAAATGGGAAATCATCTCACTGTGAAATCTCATACGATGTTAGTGTTGAAGAAAATCATTGAAGCTACAAGCTCGAGTGTACTAGAAAGACTGAAACCTGAATTCTTTACTAGGATTGTAAGAGCCTTAAGAAGTGGGATTACTCAAAAAGGAATTAACGCCACTTTGCTCGTGTTGTTAGAGGCTTGTCCATGGAGTAGAAATCGAATCATGATGGTTGAAACAAACACAGTTTATGAGCTCATTGAGCTTGAATTGGGTTTTCCTGAAAAGCGGACCACAGAGCTGATTTTAGGTATACTATTTCATTTATGTTCTTGTCCTGATGGGAGAGCTCAGTTTTTAAGTCATAGAGGAAGCATTGCCGTGGTCTCTGAGAGGATCTTGAGGGTTTCACCAGCAGTAGATGATCAAGCAGTTTCGATTCTTTCAATGATATGTATGTTTTCCGGGACATATATGGTGCTTCAAGAAATGTTGAAGGTAGGGGCTGTGTCAAAGCTTTGCTCATTGCTCCAAGTTGACTGTGCTACATCTTTGAAAGACCGTGTAAGGAAAATCCTCAGGTCACATTTTCAGAAGTGGAGGGACTCTCCTTGCATTGGTGGATCTCAAGGTATCAATCCTAGTTAAAATGCAATGCTTTTACATATATAAAAAAAGGAAAACAAGTTGTAATTAATTTGACACCACTTTGCAGGTGATTGATTTTATATCATATTACATAAAGAGTGCAAGGAGGCAGAGAAAGAGAGAGATTTATTTGAGCTATTTGTGGTTACAATATTCAATTATCTTATCTTTATGCAAATTATCTCGTTCAAATCTTATTTTTAAGCAAAATTCCTCATTTGAATTCTATCTTTATGTGAATATCTATTTAGTCATTTTAATATTCTACTTTCAATTACACACATTTTATAAATATGTTAATTTTAATAGTCCAACATTTAATACCATAAAATATTTTTGATCTTATAGCAATCTTATAAAATTTTCCTTTTGCCTTATAGGTTATTCTATGAGCACAAAATGTTTCTAATGCACTTCTTCATTGCATACTCATATCTTATCATGCAAATCATCTTCAATCTCTTAATCGTTATGGACTATTGATCCAATATATTGAAAGCCCTGTTCTTATCTCTTAACCATGAATTTCTACTTTTGCTAAACCTACATTCCATGTACTCTTTTTAGTCCTACTTATCAAAAGTTTTTAGATTCTATATTGTATCACCAATTTTCTATCTTGTCATTAACTCCACCTCTAATTTCATCCACTAAAACTATATCATATGCAAAAGGCATACATTAAAAGACTTCCTCCTGAATTGATTTATTGAGCTTATTCATCACCAGTGCAAGATATGGACTTAGTACTTTTCTTTTGGGACAAGCTGAAAATTTCAGCTTATTTGCAATTTCAGCTTGATTTATACTTTTTAGTACTAGTCATAGGTTTCACTGTTCTCTTCAGCTAACTTTTACCTTTATCTATAGTACTTTTAGCAAAAAGTTTTCAGTTTCAGCTAAATAAATTGTTTCCAAACGGACACTTAATGTTAATTTTTAATGTAAACCTATAATGATAGGAATTTTCTTGTGATTAGGGCTGTCTATGGAAACTGCCAACTTGACCCATCCTACCAAACTGACCGGACTTGATCATCGGCCGCTCGATTCAATTACTTCAATAGTCGGAGGTGGGTCCCTTCCTTCCTAGACCGATGTTGGCATGCGGGTAGAGTGGTGGGTCTCCCCTTCCAAAACCCAATCCACACGACTAGACTGTGATAGACAACCATTTCCAGTGAATTTTGCTAGATCCTAGGAGATCTTAGCTATTTTCGGTGAGATCTTAGTTAGATTTGGTGAGATCTCCATTGAATTTGGTGAGATCTCACTTGATTTTCATTAATTTCAACCATCATTTTATCGGATCTTCACCATTTTCCAGATCTTCAAAGCCAACTAAATCAACTGCCACCCCTTGAAAGCCTGATTTACCTGATTCGATCACCCATTCTGGTTGGAGATGGGTTAAATTTGATCCACCTGATTAGGTAGGGTCGAGTATTGGTGTGGGTTGAGCCCAAACTCGATCTGACCCAACCCATGGACAACCTTACATGTCATACCTTCATTTATTCTCACACTAGTTATTGCCTCACCATACACATATTTAATCAAATAAATATACTTGTCCATGGCTTTAAGGCGGTTATATGTGTAGTCGTATAGCAGGCTTAGTAGTTTCATAAATCAATTAAATTCTGAGGACTTAACTAAAGGCTAGTTGCTAAGGGTTTGGTAGTTCAATTAACCACTCTTAGTGATTCTAATGGAGACTTCTAGAATTCATATTCCTCCTTCCCAAATGTAATTATAAAAAATAAAATAAAATAGAAAACAAAGGCTAGTCGGGCTAAATTATACAAAACCAAAGAAGATTATTGCCTATAAAGGACGGGGTATATGTAGGTCGGGCGGTCATGCCCCTAGAATTTTTTAAAAATGGATCTATTATATAATATATGTTTAAAAGTTTTGGTACAAAAAATTTTATATTTGGCCACCCCAAATTGAAAACTATCTATTTCAAATTGAAAATTGACCCAAAGATCATTTAAAATATTAATCACTTGGCTTATACATGTTTAGTATTACAATCTTTGATGTTTAGGACCCACAGTTAAAAGTTTGAGACTTTGGATTTTGAGAGTTGTCATGCTATACATTGACATCTAAATAATTGTTTGAGTGCTTTTTTTTTTTTTTTGTATTTTTTGTCTTAATTTTTTTTTATTTAATAATGAAAATTTGTTTCTTTAGTAAGAAGAATATTGGACATATAATGATGATAAATATGAATAGCTGTATTTCTATTTACTTTTTTCAATGTTTATTGCAATTATGAAACAAACATTTTCGGTCATGAATATTGTCAAATCTAGGTTTGGCAACAAAATAATTAAAAAATTATTTTCTAATGGATTATTTGATTTTGTATATTGAAAGAGAAATTGTTGTAACATTTAGTTTTAGAATCAATCACATAGCATCGTACATTCGTACTTGGGTCAAGCTGATAAACATAACCAGCCTTTCTTGTAAACAATTGGGCCCAACTGGGGCTGTCAATGAGTGGTTTTGTGCGTACCAAAAGCCCATAAGCTTTCCATTTAATTGTCAGTTTCATCTTGCCAAAGAAAGGGGTGAAGCTTCTTGAACAGGGGTTCAATATTTGTGTTTGTGGGGGGGGGGCGGGTGGCGCGATGTTGGCAAACGCATGTGTCTAGTAAAGGTGGAATCAAAATTGCTTGGGCTAATGCTAGTAGAGAGGCTGGTTTGGGGTTGCAAAGCATTGACTCATTATGAGAAGCTTGGGTTCATTTGAACCAATTGAAAGGTAGATGCATTTAGCACACTATCCCCAAGTCCAATGGGGTTACCCAAGGGATTGCCACTGTGAGTTAGTAGAGGCTTCCTTGAGAGTAGAAATCTTCTTTTTTTAAGTATTCATTTACTATAATAGTTTACTTCAATTAAACTCTACTACCAAAATATATGGTGACTTATTATTTGTTAGAATAGTTTACTCTATATAAAATTTTATTATAAGTTTCAAAAAATTGTAAAATTCGACTTCTACTAAAAAATTAAATAATTTTTTACTTGTACTTTGTGTATGAGTGTGTGTCTTTGTTTATGTAGATACCCCCACTAAATTCATCAATTAGTAAAAAAAAAAAAAAAAAAAAATCATCAATTAGTGGTTTCAATTTCAAATTAATACCACCAACCTAGTCAAAGGAGTAGTGATTTAACCTTACATATAAGTATTTCTCATGAGGCTTGAAATTTGACCCATCCCATGAAATAGCGTTGATGGGCAAGGTTTTTAACGAAATATGACATGTTTTTTGGGTGATTTAATTTTTATTTGGTTTACTTAATATATATATATATTTTTTTTTTTTTTTAATCTCACTTTTTTAAGAATTTTTTTTTACTCCACCTTTAAAAAAAATTTGATAAAAATCATCCAAATAGAGTTAAACTATAAAAACGAGAGAAAATATATTAAAAACACACTTAGGGAAAATAATTAATATTGGTTGAAATAATAATAAAAAACACACATATAATTATGAGTGTAGGGTTAGGATTTGTGGCCCAAGCCCAAAACAATGAATTTGTAGAGAATTGGTGAAAGAGCTAGCTAGGTTGATTATGGAATCGACAACAATTAATCACAACCCTCAAGCATAAACCAACATAAATTTACACGTAAAGAATTGGTGTTCGAAGAGGCATATTATTGATTATGTGATGAATACAGATCTTAGAGTTACAATAAAGCTTTTTTGTTTTCTTCTCCCTTGTTCTCCTCTCTCGTTTTCTTAGGAGTTTCTTTCCTTTATATAACCTCCTTCCCCATAATCCCCATCGTCCACTTGTTCCTCATCTGTGACTCTACTTGAGTATATGTCACGTCAAGTATTTCCTCTGGCTTTCTGTGAGTGGCGGTAGGTGAGGTTACACTGTTCAGAGGTCTTCTCCACATAAATGCGGCCAGAGAAGTTGCTGCAGTGCCTTAAATGCAGTGGTAGCAGCTTTTCCTTTAGATATTTCCCCATTCTTATCTTTTCCAGATATACCCAGAGTTTATCTTGATCGTTGGGGTTGCTAGGAAAATCATTTGGACCTTCCACACGTTTGATCAATCAATACTATTCGCGTCCGAGGAATAAAATCTCCTCAGACGGAAGGCAGTCTTCTCGGACGGCAACCATCCTTCTTCCCGGGGATCCTTCTTCTAGATGGGCTTTGCCCTTACCATCTCCTTCTCTTCGGACGCAAAGTAATCCTCACATGGGGCTCTAGACCCACTATGTTAGATCGGGTCTTTTTCCCCCCACAACGAGGATCATGAATCACACATGATATACATGGTCCATGTATGAAACAAGTAAATTTACATTAGTGCACCTGACAATAGTTAAATTGTACATTGTTCTGATTCTCAAAAAAAAAAAAAAAATTGTACATTGTTCTAAAACATAGTTATTAATGAGTTTCAGTTAGCTTAACTAGTAAAGTCTCTAATTGTTGAATAAAATATCTGAGGTTCAATTCCCGCTTACACTAAAAACTGATTAGTGTCTTAGTCTGATGATAAAGAGCTATCATCAGGAGTGAACGTTATAAGTTAAAACTCTCTTAAAAAATAAAAAATAAATAAAACGTAGTTAACACTTACATTTTATTGGATGAGAATGTGTACCATACAAAATATGCACATTTGTCTTCAGTCACTGATTGATAAGTAAGATGTGGTAGACAAAACAAACTAGAACGCCAAGGGGTAGCTGGAATAGTTTGCTCAAATTTTGTCGTGCTTGGTAAAAACTAAAATTTGCTTGTTCAATCCTGCTGTGTACGTACCTTTCTTAATAAGATTCACAGTCGACTTCTTGATTATTCATTGTTAGTTGGGTCTCGTAGTTTGACAAAAATAAATCATTTAGTTTGCAACTTGCAAGAAATGAGTGTGACCCCTTTAAGGCCTTAATCCAATAATCAATGTAGCGTCAACAACTCCCTCTTTCTTTGTGTTAGAGTTGTAGTTGTGTTTGTCTAGTCCCATTTCAAAAGCTCAAGCTAATAAACGAGGAGTTTGCTTATGTTTATCAAATTCATTCATGCCCTAACATGAGCAATGGAGTTAACTAATTATATAGAAAATGGGGTTATTAGTTTTTTTTTTTTTTGTGTGTGTGTGTGTGTGTGTGTGTGTAATTCAGTAGTTGGGGAATGAGAATTTGAACTCTGGAGATTTTTGTTAGAAATATTATAAAGTATCAACCAATTTAGCATAGCTTTGCCTATAAGGCTATTGGCAATAGTTTTCACTTCATGAAAATTCAAAAACCCTTTTTACTCTAATCTGTAAGAGTTTTAATGATTAGTCATAGATTTATTAAAGAATTGGATAATTATATTTGAGAAAATAATCTAGTGGAAACCTCCCAATTTCTTATATATTGAATTGTTAGTATGTTGTATAAAATTTATAAAAAATAGTAAATATGTAAAACATGTAAACATAAAACGATAAGAGACAAAATTGAGTATATTGGTACGTAACTAACAATATACCATTTTGCCTAAAAGTTTGGTTAGGGGGCATTTGAACGTTATATTCATAATCCATGTAACTCAACTATGTTCAGTTAAAATAGGGGGATTTGTTTTTGGGTTTTTATGATTATGAGAATTCACAATTTCAATGTTTAAAATGAGTTCAATTTTTACATACGTTCTTCTTTTCATTAATCATGAATTCTTCTTATTTTCTCATATATTTGTCTACCTAAATCCCAAATAAACTCTCCTAGACCTTAACACTCTTCTTTCAAATCATAGTTAAACTCGCTTTTTTCGCACTGCAACGAGGCACTCCTTTACTATCAATTGCCCATAATAGGTTCACATAGAATAAAAATCTTCCATCTTAATTACTGCTAATGTTTCATATTATATATATATATATATATAATAACTAATAGCCGAAACATTTGACTTTTTGTTGACTACTTCTCATTGCGCCACATGACTTGATAATTTAATGACACGATTCGTTCAAAAAAAAAAATCAAAAATTGTATCTGTTCGATTGACTGATTAAATAAACCGTTTCAGTGAAATTTTAAAAAACGTTTGTGTTCAATTTGCCTATATAAATTAGAGACACACTGTTTTGTCTTGAGTAGGCACTCGGCAATTACAAAAGATTAGAAAAATCTTTCTCAGTCACTTTTCACTTCTGTACTCTTCTCTCTCTCTCTCTATGTGTCTGAAGATTATTTCCTGTCGACAACTCCGAAACAATTTCCATCTTAGATGATGAAATTTCTGAGTCCCCAAGCCCCGTCAACCAGCCTATTGCCACTGCCAACCAGTGAAACGGCTACAGGTAAAACTGACTTCTTTTGTTTTCCCCTTTCAGTTGTAGTGCTTGGGATTCTCTTTTTTAATCTTCTTTGTTTGCGTGGTTTTGGTGGCTAAATTTCCTTTTTCTTCCCCTTACCGCTGTTGTATTGCATTGTTAAAAAAAAAAAATAATAATAATATTGCAACTTCGGTCATGTTGTTATTATGTTGTTTTACCATTGCATGTTTTAATTTAGACAATGACTTGAACGGTGACTGCTACAAGTCTATGCTTATGGCCCCTTAGTCCCACCGAAACCTCTTTTTTTTTTTCGTTTTTTTTTTAAACTATCTTTATTCTGTGATTTTGGATAAAACTTGGTAACTTCATCAACTTTTGATTTCATGAAAGTATCTGTGTGTAAGCAATTAGCATTGTGGTTTTAAAGATTTTGTCTTGGTTCATTGTTATTTACATCTTTGTGTTTGTCCTCTATGTGTTTGTTTAAATTCCCCAGTGAATAATTTGATTTAGATTAACTTTTTACTCTTCTCCCTGAATCTTGGGTTTTCCTTTTTCAGATTTAGAACTCAATTTCTGAATAAAATTTTGTTATTGAAATTTAATCTTCTCTACTTATGCAACACAGTAAATTCTCTCTAACCCCCACTACCAATTGAGTTTGGTCTTGTGCTATATTATTGCTTTAGTTTATGTTTTCATTGCTGCATTTGAATTTGGAACATGATATAATCAAGGAGAATAAAGTTGTAATGGGGTTGAAATAAGTTGTATATATTTTTAATCTGTACATGCATGGTATTTGGGGGTTGAGTTGCATTGCCTTATTGTGTGTTTGCTCTTCTTGCATATATGGCAGTTGGGAAAGAACATTTTTTTTTTTTGAGAAGTTGCGAAAGAACTTGGTTCAAACAAAAAAATTTTCATATTCTAAAAGTGACAAACTTCTGTTTTCATGGATTTTTAAAAGATAAAATTTAGTTATATTTGCATTTATGGTACAGAGTGACATAAAAAATAAAAATAAATAAAAAGTTTTTTTGGCAGGTCCTACTCTGTTTTCTGGATAAAGAGCTGCATGCTTAACTGCATCAAATCCAGATTTGTTAACAATTTCTGTAATTTTTTAAAAAAGAATTTATTGCTGCATTTGTTTTCTACCTATTACGAATAATTCTTTCTATTAAATAAAAAGGGAAATGTTCTTTCCCAACTTTTGCTAATACTGTTGTTGGGTATTGTTAGTGCTACTTTTGTTAGGTTTTTGCTAATACTGTTGTTGGGTATTGTTAATGCTACTTTTGTTAGTTTTTTGAATTTAATTTTGTGAATTATTATTTGGGTTCATGTGACTACCACTTAGAAACTTGATTTTAGGGTATAGTTTCTCTTCTAGATATAAATTCGAAATTCATAAGGAATTTTAAATTCTGATTCTTTTTGGTTTCCATTTGGAATTTTATAGGTTCTAATTTGAACCAAGTTGGAAAAAACTCCAATCCTCTAATACAACCTTAACTAAAAGATAAATGCTATAAATTTGTAAAGTTATTATAAAATGTGATAAAGGTTATGCTTTTATTTAAAAAAATTAATGCATTTCTGACCCTCTAAGAACAACTTTTCACAATTAGATTTTACACATACTCTTTTGTGATCCTAACATATTATGCCATTAAGAAAAAAAAAGTTTAAGATTTTATTAAGGGGAAAAAAAAGTTTAAGATGTCATAAAACTATAGATTTACTATTCAAAATGATGTTATACCCTTTTTTTTTATAGTTTCAATAAAATGTTAATCTATTGCGTTCGTTACACAATGATTGCTTTTTATCATTAGACTTAAACTCCTATTTTAAAAGAATAAAAGAAAGATTAAATTTAATAGACCAAAAAACGGATTAAATTTATTTTCCAATAATTTTCCCGTGCATCGCACGGGTTAGCGACTAGTATATATATATTTGAGAACTATCATACTATGTTCCATTTTATATTTTGTCAACTTTGCGTGCATTTGCCTAAGGATTATTAGGTGCTTTGCATTTTTTGGGTGAGTCTCACGGCACTGTTCACGACCCAGCCAAACTTAAAAAAACCCACATAAGCAAGTTAGCCGTGGGTCTCACAATACTATTCATAGTTTAAAAAATATTTTATTACAATGTTTTCAACAATTAATTTTTAGTTTTCAGCAAAATAAGCAGTATCCAAATAGACCCTCTAATATATTGTGTTTGACTTGTGTACTTTATATTGAAAAAAAAAACAATAACGTATAACAAATTGCGATTGTTTTAGTACAAAGTAAAACATTAAAAATGTATAAAAAAGATTTTTTTTTTTTGAGAAAAAGTTTCAACTTATGGTGTTCGATCTTGATGATAACTATTTATCATCAAACCAAGACACTAATTAATTTTTAGTGTAGGCAGTTTTTATTTATTTTTATTTTTATTCCTGTTCATATAATCATGCACATTGTAACTGCCACAATATGTTAACTAGAAAACTTCCGTCATTAAAAACTTAAACGTGCAAATTTGAGAAATACATGTTTGTACAGCTGATATGTACCTAAGGCTGCGTTTGTTTTGGGTGAAATTCATTTCCGAAAGTGATTTTCTATATTTTCGGGTGTTTGGTTGCGCCGGAAAATTGCATTTTCCGGAAATCATTTTTAGTTGACTCACGGTCAAGGGTGAAAATGATTTACGGAATCATTTTCACTTCAAATGAATTCCGGAAAATGGAGAGAAAGAGAGAGCATGAAGACAGAGAGAGGGAAAGAGAGAAAGAGAGCACCTTCAGCCCTCGAGGAGCCCAGACACGCCGGAGACGTTGCCGGCGAACCCCAAGCACCGCGCCGATCTCGCCTTCGATCGCACTACCGCCGATCTCCCCGGCGATCACCTTCGATCACCTCCGCTCGATCTCGCGATCTAGCCTTCGCACCGCGCCTCGCCGTGAACCCAGCGCTCGATCTCGATCTCGATCTCGATCCCCGAAGAACCCAGCGCTCTTCGCACTGCGCCTCGCCGTCGATTGCCGTCGTTGCGCCGCGTCGTCGATCGCGTCCTCTTCCTCGATCTCTCAGCTTTTTTTTTTTTTTTTTTTTTTTTTTTTTTTTTTTTTTTTTTTTTTTTTTTTTTTTTTTTTTTTTGATGAACTGATTATTGTTGTTGTTGTTGTTGTTGTTGTTGTTGTGGTGTTGTGGTTGCCGGAATTTGTTGTTGTTGTTGTGTTGTTGTGGCCGGAATTTGCTGCCGGAAATTGTTGTAGGAAAATAGCATTTTCCTAATTGAACCAAACACATGAAAATATTTTCCACACCAATTTTTATAATACAACCAAACACTTAAAAATATTTTCCTTTTCCGGAAAATAGCATTTCCGAAAAATATGTATTTTCCAGAAAATATTTTACGGGAACCAAACGGACCCTTAGAGATGATTGGATATTACTACGAGTAAAAGCTTTCTTGTGGAGGAGCCAATTAGACGATTTCATTATTTCCATTTGTTTTTTGTTTTTATAGTACCACGTGGATGTCATGCAAACACTCATATAATTTTTAAATTGTAGTTGATTTGCTAAAGCATTAGGCCAAATGCCATCCGAGTGCTTACTATGATTTGTAATTTTTTATTTATTAAAATTTTGGCTCAATAATATGATAATTATAATAAATAATAATAATAATATAGTGCTTTCCCATTAATACCACGTGACGTGACAAAGATTGACGTGGAACTACAAAACATCAAAAGTCAAAACATGTTGTGATGAGACTCATTACTGATTACTCGCCCACTCTGGTTGGATTCACATCAGTAGCAATACCTAGGGTATTGCACCTGGTGCAATAGCTTATCAAAGGCTGAGATTGAAAGTTGAAAAAGTAACTTTCAATCTCAGCCATTAAATAAAATATATTGAAAAAAATTAAAAAAATTAAAGTTAAAAAGTAAAAAAAGTTAAAAAAATTGTGAAAGATATTGAGGTATTGCACCCGGTGCAATACCCTAGGTATTGCACCGGATGCTGATCCACTCTGGTTTACCAAGAAAAGAAAACTCAATAGTTAACCTGGTTTTTATTTTTTATTTACTTTTTGCTAAAAAGTTAACCTAATATATAAAGAGTAACACTTTATTGCATATCCCATTAAACTTGTAATAATGGTTGTCTTCCACCACAAAGAAAAGAAAAAGAAAAAAGAAAAAAAGTAATCCTCTCCTTTATTTATATATTTTTTTCTTTATAAATTTTAGTTTCTTACTATTTATTTGGGTGATTAATGTAATTTTGACCAATTACATCAAAGCAATCTATATTTGCACACAAATTAATATATATTGTTGGTATTTATAAACTTTTAAGTCACCCATGTCTTGTCATCCGTTATTCATGAATAAATTAAATAATAAATTGAAGTCATATCACATCTCATCTCATATTTTTGGGCCATCATGCAACTAAGACTGCATTTGTTTCGGTGTTAAAGGAAATCAAGAAAAAGTTTTTTGGAAAATGAGGGTGTTTGGGTGTTTCGGAAAATTTGGTCAAATGGAAATCATTTCCATTAACCGTAAAAATATGCCTTCTGACCTTGTAAAACCATTTCCGTTTGTATTTTACCTTCAAATTAATTCCGCCCCAGGAAAACAGAAGAGAGAGAGAAACATGAGCTCTGATCGCACACCACCATGAGCTCTGACGAGATCGCACCCCAACACCGGCGAGATCGCACACCACCATGAGCTCCGATCCACATCCAAGCTACCCAAAGAAACATAACCCAATCCCCATTTCGGCAAACCCACACCCACCTTGCCCGATCCACACCGACATGATATCGCACTGCCTAAAGCATCGCTGAGATCGCGCCACCTGAAGCACCACCGAGATTGCACTGGCGCACCGGCGAGATCGCACCCATGACCCACCCATGCCTGATCCACACCGACATGATCTCGCATCGCCTAAAGCACCGCTGAGATCGTGCCACCTGAAGCACCACCGAGATTGCACTGGCGCACCGGCGAGATTGCACCCATGACCCACCCATGCCCGATCTCTCTCTTTCTCGATCTACCTCTCCCTTTCCCTCACTTGTCGATCACTCTCTCTTCTCCTTCAAACCATTTTTGTTTGTATTTTGTTCTAATTTTTGTTTGGTTTTGTTTGATTTTAGTTTGTTTTTAGTTTATATATTGAAATTTTTTATTATGAAATTTGTTTGGTAGCTGAGAAAATAAATGAGAAAATGTGAAAAACTAGAATTTTCAGAACACAACCAAAGACTAGAAAATATTTTCCAAAGCATTTTTTGAAATGCAACCAAACACTTGAAAATATTTTCCTTTCTCAAAAATAGCATTTCCAAAAAATATTTATTTTCTGAAAAATATTTTACATGAACCAAACACAGCCTAAGCACATATTATGTTGAAAAGTTAATTCAATTGGTGCAAATATTTTTGTTGTAAGTAAGCATATTTAATCTAAAAATAAAATTGGAACATAAATTTAACAACAAATGAAAGCTTTCACAATACTCTAGAATTACGTAAAGACTTTATTTTTAAAGGTTGATTTCGAGCAACCTGAAGTGATTAACTTGGTGCAAATGGTTTCTTAGCAATCAACCTTCAATTGCAAGTTTAGATTATAGTGTCTTCCTCCGCAATGGATGCATGCACTTTCAAAGCACAAAGGTTAAAGAACTACTCAACTAGGTGTTCCTTACCAATAGAGAAGAAATAAAGCTAGTTTTGCTAATTTTCGATCCTGCACACACACACATATATATATAGAGCATGCCAAGAGTGAGAAAGATTGAAAGTTGAAGAGCAAATAGAAAATGGTAAAGTTGTATGTGTGTTCTTAAAGCTTCACTACTCGATATTTTATTGACAAAAAAAAAAAACCTTGGGTTTAATAACCTAAGGTTAGGCAATAGTTTAACGCCTAAGTCGAAAGTAATAGTAGAAATTCAATTAGATATTGAAACACTAAATTATGCCCTCTAAACTAACAACTAGTTAATTAGCAAAAATTCGACTAGAATCCGAAATGCTTAATCATGCTCTCTAAAGTCTCTAGAAATAGAATTATTCCTATAAAAGAGAGAGAGAGAGAGAGAGAGAGAGAGAGAGAGAGAGAGAGAGAGAGAGAGAGAGAGAGAGAGAGAGAGAGAGAGAGAGAGAGAGAGAGAGAGAA